>NW_022631102.1:2246331-2511626 GCF_010015895.1 Lontra canadensis
ACAGCAGGCCCCTGGGACCTGTCTATCAAACACTGTCTTGTCATCTCACCTTCTCTGTGTCACCACCCAGCTCCAGCACCCGGCTCCAGCACCACTGGCCTTCCTGCTGATCCTCAGACAAACCAAGCATTCCCAGACCTCAGGGCCTTTGCATGTTCTGTTCTCTGTGCTACGAATACTTTTCTCCAGAGCTCTCCTGGGCTCCCTCCTCATCTCCTTCAGACTCTGACTCAGATCTTACCTTCCCCGTGAGTCATCCCTGAGCACTCTCTTGAAGAAGGCCACCCCTCCCCCCACAACACACTTCAGTTTCTCTTTTGTACATGCCACCAGCTAGTGGAGCTTACTGATTTGTGCCCTCTGGCTCCCCTTCAGGAGGGCAGCCCCTCAAGGGCAGGGATTCCTGTCTGTCTTACTCGCAGTCGTTTCTCCAGAGCCTAGAGGAATCCATGGCCCACACTGGCTTTCCACAAATATCCAAGAAACGAATGAGCCATCTTATGGCAGGACACGAGGCCCAGAGGGCAGAGTGTCCCAGCTGTGACCGGCAGCAGCAGGTCTCCCCGGGCTTCCCCAGCTCCCAGACCCTTCTTGCTGGTGGTGCTTGTTATTTCGTTAGTCCCACCCGGATGGAAGACAGAGTGTTCTCACTGCATCTTCTTGCTGAGAAGGCAAATATTCAAAAATACTTTGACAATGACGTTCTCCAGTTCCCTGAGGCTGTGTGAGATGCCAAAAATGATGTGACTAATTAGCGGCACCGACTCCCCAAACATCCTGGCATCTGTGTCTCCCAGGGACAGGGCACGGCCGCCAAGCCTCTCGGGCGCAGCGGGGGAGGTCTGGGCAGGACCCTCCAGGGAGAGTTCAGTGGGGCCCTGAGCCTAGGCCAGGACTGGCTCACCTCTGACTGGCTGAAAGCCCCCGAGCCGGTCCCTGACACTTGCTGGCCTCAGTTTCCCCATTTGTAAAATGAAGGGGCCTTGGGCTCAGGGTCAGGTCCAAATGTTATCTGCCACAGGAAGCCGATGCCCAGTTCCTAGAGAACGGGGGCGGGGGGGCATGGTGTGTGCGGACAGCACTGTGGTTCCATGCGGGTCTCTCAGGACAACCTCACAGCGACCAGAGCCCCTTTCGTCCAGACCCAGCTCAGGCCTCCTGCACTTTTTTTGAAAGATTTTACTTTTCATTTATCTGGAGACACAGAGAGCACGAGATGGGGGAGGGGCAGAGGGACAATCAGACTCCCTGCGGATCGGGGAGCCTGACAGCATGACGAGGGGCTCGATCCCAGAACCTGGGACCATGACCCGAGCCAAAGGCAGACGCCCAACCGACTGAGCCAGCCACGTGCCCCTACCCTGCACTCTTCACCCAGGGCCACACATCTAGGGATCCCATGCTGCGTGAGGGGCCAGGGACACAGGGACAGGCCAGCTCTCTGCAAGCTCTGTGCTTTCCCCTCCCAGCCGTCAGCACCCCCACGT
Source organism: Lontra canadensis (assembly GCF_010015895.1). Classification (NCBI taxonomy): domain Eukaryota; kingdom Metazoa; phylum Chordata; class Mammalia; order Carnivora; family Mustelidae; genus Lontra; species Lontra canadensis. The sequence goes on from NW_022631102.1 coordinate 2,247,819, forward strand.
GCCTGCATGCATTAATACCCACAAGACCCACAAGAGAGGCCGGTGGGTCTGCTCCTCACAGCCTCTTGGAACCTTTAGAGCAATCCCAGGAGGACTCCACTGCCAGGATTCTTGCTCCCATTTCACAGATGTGGAAATGGAGGTCCCAGGAGGAAAAGTGACTTGTTCAAGACCCCACAGGCAGTTGAATGGCAGCACCAGAACTTGAACCTGGGCCTTCCAATAGCTCATTCAGGACTCTCATGGGGATACCTCCAAGGAGGGCCAGGATGGGCCCTCAAAAGCTGAATCTAACCCCAAACAGCAGTATCATTAAGCCCCGCCCCTGCTCAAGAACACCCCAAGGCTCCCTACTGTTGGACTGAATCAAACCAACCTCTCCTAGCATCGCCCTAAAACCCCACATGTGCCACCCTCCAACCCTGCTGCACAGACTCGTCTTCAGGAACCTCCAGCATTCCAAACCCATCCCGCCTCAGCACTACCCAGTCAAAGACGCCTCCGGTTTCCCAAATCTAGATCCCTGGAAGGACATTCCCAGTAAGAGGAACAGCCTGTGCAAAGGCCTCCTGAGAGCGAGAGAATGAGATGTTCCTGGGAAAAGGTCCACCATGGCCCACTCCCAGGCTCTGTGTGGAGGTGTGGGAGCAGCCAGAGCCCAGGAATGTGAAGGAGCTGGAATCCCAGGTGACGGTGTCAGGCGGGGCTTCAGCCTCACGGACAGGGGTGAGCAAACCACTGCCAACCCCAGCCCACCACCTGTTTTTGTACAACTGTGAGCTGAGAACAGTTCTATGTATTTTTTAATTTTTTTTAAAGATTTTGTATATTTGAGAGAGAGCATGCACACGAGCAGGGGGAGGGAGAGGAGCAGAGGGAGAAGCAGGCCTCCTGCAGAGCAGGGGGCTCCTAAATGGGGCTCCATCCCAAGACCCTGGGATCATGACCTGAGCCAAAGGGAGACACTTCACCGACTGAGCCACCCAGGCGCCCCTTTCAACCATTTTTAAATGGTTGAAAAAAATCAATAAAAGAAGACTATTTTGTGACACAAGAAAATTCCACGAAATTAAGTTTCAGTATCTACACATAACCTGTTATGACATGTGTTTACATGTTACATGTGACCATCTTTGCATTAAAACAGCAGCGTTGAGTAATCTGTCTATGTGGCTCACAAACCCTGACGTATCCATTCTGGGATGCTTTTCAAAAACTTTGCCCACCCTCCTCGGGGAAGTGGCCACCAGTCCAGCCAGTGGTTCCCAAAGGAGAGTCCAGGGAACACTCAGCCTGTGAGATGCTCTAAGAGGAAAGAGTTCCCAGTTGAGTAAGCCTGGGCTGCTTGGCCTGCTGCATCCCGTTCCCTCCCAAGGGGGGCCAGTGAATGATAGCCTAGTAAAGGCCCTGAGAAGTCCTGTAGGAAAGAACCTTATTTCACTCCTGTGAGTCATTAAGCATGTCCACTCCTTTCTGGCATACGAGGCTCGTACATCTTCTTGGAGTTAGACATGGTTGGGAGACTCCCTTTGCCACTGAAATGTGAATGGAAGTCACATGTATTATCTCTGGGAAGAAGCTCTAAGAGCCAGTGGGTGACTTAACCCTTCCTCTTTCCCTTCCCCCCTGCACAACGATGGAGGGAAGCTCCAGCAGCCTGCGCCTTGGAGTGAGAGGAGCAGACACCCGCCGTAATGGACACGTAGCAAGAGCAAGAAAATGACCCTTGTTGTCTCACCATTAAAAAATGGATGGAGGATCTGTACTCCTGAAGCAAATAATACATTATATCTTAATACAAAAAAAAAAAAAAATTGGTGGCGGTGGGCCACTGGGTGGCTCAGTCGGTTGAGCGAACGACTCGGTTTTGGCTTAGGTAGAGATCGGACAGCTATGGGATCGAGCCCAAGTCAGGGTCCACGCTCAGTGTGGAGTCTACTTCAGATTCTCTCTCTCTCCCTCTGCCTCTGCCCCTCCCCCGCTCCTATGCACATGCTCCCTCTCAAAATAAATAAATAAAATCTTTTTTAAAAATGTGTGGGAGGTGGACCTGGGGGGCTCAGTTAAGCTTCTGACTCTTGATCTCAGTTCAGGTCTCAATCTCAGGGTTGTGAGTTAAAGCCCTGCACTGGGCTCCACACTGAGCACGGAGCCTGCTTAAAAAAAAGGATTGGCGGGAGGCCACCTGGCTGGCTCAGCTGGTAGAGCACAGCACTCTTGATCTTGGGGTTGTGAGATCACCATGTTGGGTGTCGAGATGGATTAAAAATAAAAATCTAGGGACGCCTGGGTGGCTCAGTGTGTTAAGCGACTGCCTTCGGCTCAGGTCCTGATCCTGGAGTCCCGGGATCAAGTCCCACATTGGGCTCCCTGCTTGGCGGGGAGCCTGCTTCTCCCTCTGACCCTTCCCCTTCTCATGTTCTCTCTCTCTCACACACATACTCTCTCTCAAATAAATAAAATAAGTCTTTTTAAAAAATAAATAAATAAATAAAAATAAAAATCTAGGGGCACCTGGGTGGCTCAGTTGGTTAAACATCTCCTTTCAGCTCAGGTCATGGTCCCAGAGTCCTGGGACAGAGCCCTGCATCAGGCTCCCTGCTCAGCGGGAGACTGCTTCTCCCTCTCCCACTCCCCCTGCTTGTGTTCCCTCTCCTGCTGTGTCTCTCTCTGTCAAATAATAAAGAAAAACTTTTTAAAAAGAATTAAAAAGATGTTAAACATAGAGTACCATGAGACCCAGAAATCCTCCTTCTAGGGGTGCACTCAAGAGAAATGAAAACAGGGGCGCCTGGGTGGCTCAGTCGGTGAAGCCTCTGCCCTCAGCTCAGGTCATGATCTCAGGGTCCTGGGATGGAAACCAACTTTGGGCTCCCTGCGCCTGCTGCTCCCCTGCTTGTGCTCTCTCTGTCAAGTAAATAAATAAAATATTTTAAAAAGAAAGAGAGAAATGATAATATATGTTCACATAAAAACTTGTACCCCAGTAGTCATAACAACATTATTCATAATGGCTAAAAAGTAGAAAGAACTTAACGTCCCTCACTGGACAAATAGATGAACAAAACGTGGTCTATCCGTATGACAGCGCCTCGTTCGACCGCTGGAAGAGAGAGGAAGCACTGACTCGGGCCACCACGTGGATGAGCCTTGAGGACAGTCCACTCAGTGAAAGAAATTAGACACAAAAAGCCACGTATAATGAACTCCATTTATAGAAAATGTCCAGAATAGACAAATCTATAGACGCAGGAGGACTAGTGGTTGCCGGAACTGGGGGAGTAGGGAAACTGGTAGAGACTGATTTCTAATGAGTCCAGGGTTTGTTTCTGACGACAGAATGTTCTAGAATAGTGATGGTAGCGTAACCCATGGATCATACAGTTCCAACGGGTGAATTTTATGGCAGGTAAAGCATATTTCAATAAAACTGTTTAAAAAAAAAATCCATAGGTGATAGTTAAAAACAAAGATTCTGAGCCTGTTTGTTACAATCTCCTATCCCAGCCGGTGCTGTGTGATACAAGTCAGAAAGAGGAAGTGCTGGCCGGGACCCCGCAGCTCATCACTGGCCTCAGTCGCCCCTTGGTGGGTCCCTGGTGCTCTGAGAGAGCTCCTGAGCAAGTGTGCGGGCAGCCCCCTCTGCCCTGGATGTCATACCCCAGAGGACAGCTGTGGCCCCTGGCAGCTGCTTGCAGGGCCAGCTGAACCCCTCCCTGCACTTGCAGCCACCACAGAACCCGCCGATTTCCCAGGGGGCCAAGCACCCAGAGCCACCCCATTCCCACCGCGGCCACAGCATGCCCGGGACAGGGGGCTCCTCACCTCCTCGGTGGCTTCAGCCGGCAGAACACAGGATCCTTCTGTCATTCACGCACTCATTCATTCACCAAGGGACCACTCTGTGCGGTCCTGCATCAGCCTGACAACCCCGCGTGCACCTGCCAGCAGGCCCCCCAGTTCAACCCCCGAGTTATGGGACCATGGTTCACCTCCACTCGCAATTTTCGTCGACTCCCAGCCACTTCCTCAGCCTGGTGCGGGAGACCCTGCACGGTCTGGTCCCTGGCAGCTTCTCCCACCACCGGTGTGCCTGGGGCTCCTGAAAGAGGAATCTGATCCCAATTGCTCCTGAGACTCGAGACAGCTGTGGTAGTCTGGGCCCAGAGGCCCCAAGTGGTCAGCCTGGAACCACACAGCTCACAGGACCCCGCAGGTGCCCGGGCAGCTGTTTCTTATCTGTTTCCAGCGGCTCTTCCACAGAAAGCCTCTGCTGCCTGAGGTTGAGAATACAAGCTCTTTAGAGCACTTCTTTCTGGGAATAAGTGTGGGTCTCCTGATTGCCTAACATACTCCTCTTGGTCAGATGAAGTTTCTATATCTCCTTCTCCCTTTACACCTTGCCCGCCAGGAAACTCACAGCTACTTTTGATGCACAATTACCGATCCTTAGTGCCTGGGAATTGGGTAAACGCAGGTCTCCCTCACATCCTGATTCTGCAACATTATCTATTCTCATTGTTATGAGTTGAGCGTTTCTGACTTTCTGTAGGTTGCTGGTAATTCTTTCTGGAAGACTGAGTGGTATAAATCACAGGTCACGGGTAAGCAAAACCCAGCATATATTTGTGCCCCGTGCACAAATTCTGGGACGGTATGGCTGAGCAGGAAGAGGGTTGCTGGAGACTCCCCGCCTCTCCTGCCGTCGTCCTGCTGAGTCCGGCAGCCCCAGCGCCAACAATGCCGTCTGTCTCAGGCAGGCCCATCTCCCTGGCCAGAGGCTGAGGCGCCTTCGCTGGGGCTGTGCCCTGCCCAAAGGTCCTTCCCACTCCTTCTTCTGTCTTGGCTGAGGCTTTATGCTCAGCTGGAGGTCACTCTCCACCACAGAGCCACGCTGACTGCCACGGCCCAAGTGATCGGGTTGGGCCCTCCCTCACAGTGTGAGCATGGTGGACAGGCCATGCGGTGGGTGTTCTCTGAGCCCCACAACGATGCCAAAGTGGGGTCTTTGTCTTCACAACTGGGACCAGAGCATGTGGGGATATTAGCCTGGGCATGGGCAGCCAGCTGGTGCCTGGGGCGTGGGTGCCCTGGGCTGCCCCCAAGGGCAAGGGAACCCCCATCCCTAGAAGATGGGGCTAAGACCCTCTGAACCTGGGGAGGGGGTTGGCTGGAGGATATGGCAGGACCCTCCTGTCCCCCAACAGCCCTGCCCTCCCACATGTACCCCATGTGCTGGCTGGTGCTTTAACTTGTTGACAAGCACACTGGGAGGAACTGGGATCACCCGGAGCATCAGGTGAGAAAGTCAAGGCCAGAACTGAGGGGCCTGTTGACCCTGTAGCTGGCTTCTTTTCCTTGGTCCCGGGACTGTGGCTTCTAAGGTCCCACCCCTCACTGTGGCCTGGCCACTGGCTTCGAGTCTAGCCCAGTGGGGCCGGGCATGGAGGAGAGCACTTACTACCTGCAGACCTTCCTCAGGGCCCAAGGCACAGCCCAGAGGGACCCGGGGCCCCCGGCACATCAGCCCAGCCGACAGTGACTGGAACCAGGTTTTGGAGATCCTAGGGCTGGAGTCTAAACCTCTGTTCATCTTCTTTTACAGATGGGGAAACTGAGGCTGCTCTTGTGGTAGGGGGATGACGGCGCCCCCCAGCCTGTGATTGCAGATGAGCTGAGCTTTTGGGAAGGAACTGTGTGGCCAGGCAAGGCCTTGCCGACTCGCCAGGCGGGGAGTGGAGGGAGTTGGGCTTCTGTCACCATGACATTATCTCCTGGTCCTGCCCGGGGCCTGTGGGTTGTGGCAGGTGCTGGAAGCAGGGCTAAGACAAGAGAGACAGATCGTCCCTGTCCCTCCCTGGCTCCCCACAGCCTGGCCCTAAGCTGGGAGAGGCTGCTCCCCCCTGCCCTCCTATTGGCTCCTCTGCCCTGAGGAACCCTGCTTAATGCTCAGCTGTTGCCAACTAGAACTTCCTAATTTTTGAACAAGGGGCCCTGCCGATTCGTGTTACGCTGGGCTCTGCAAATTCCGTAGCTGGTCCTGCCCTGGAGGTGACGCAGAACCAAGGGACGGTATGCTGCTTCACTGTTTCTTCTGATTGTGTTAAAAATACACATAAAATTGGGGCACCTGGGTGGTTCAGTGGGTTAAGCCTCTGCCTTCAGCTCAGGTCATGATCTCAGGGTCCTGGGATTGAGCCCCCACATCGGGCTCTCTGCTCATCAGGGAGCCTGCTTCCCACTCTCTCTGCCTGCCTCTCCGCCTACTTGTGATCTTTGTCTGTCAAATAAATAAATAAAATCTTAAAAAAAAAAACACACATAAAATTTACCATTTTAAAAAGGTGCAGTTCAGTAACATTAAGATATACACATTGTTGAGTGACAATTGCCACTGTCCTTCCCTGGACTCTCTTTATCCTGCGAAACTAATGCTCTGTTCTCTTCACTAGCTTCCCAGCCCCCTTGCAGCCCCCCGGTACCCACGGCTCTGTCTCAAAGCATCTGACTACGGCAAGGACCTCACATAAAAGGGATCATACCTAATTTGTCCTTTCGTGACTGGCTTGTTTCACTTGGCATAATGTCCATAAGGTCCATGCGCGCGGTACCATCTGCCAGGATTTCCTCTTTTAAGACTGGATGTATGCCACTGTAGGGAGGTGATGTATTCCTCTGTCCGTGGAGATGTGAGTCCGTCCCACCTTTTGGCCATTGTGTATAGTGCTGCTATGAACATGAGTGTGCAGGTATCTCTTTGTGTCCCTGCTTTCGATTCTTTGAAGCGTCTATCTAGAAGTGGAATTTCTGAATCATATGGCATTTCTAACCAACGAAGGGTTTGCAGCCGACAGTGCTGGGATGGGGCGGGGCAGTCGAGACCCTCACCAGCTGGGTGGCAAATGGACGGACGGTGCAAGGCTGACCGCCCCAGAGCTGGAGCAGAGTGGGGACACAAGTCCAGATGCGAGTCCGGGCCTGCCGCGTGCTGGCTCTGGACCGGGGAGCCACCCCTCAGTACCGCATTTGTTCAGACATACAGGGGGATGACTCCGCCAGAACTTGCTGCTTTGGGGGATTAGATGAGTTCGTGTGCCCAGCCCTGGGCACAGCCATCGTAACCATTGTTAGCTTTGGAGAGCGGCCTTTGGGGAAGAGGAGCTGTGGCCCTTGTTCAGCTGGGACACCGGGAAAGAAGCAAGAAGTGGCTCAGGGGCAGGTCCTCCATCAGGAGGGCGTTGAGCTCTCCCCTCTCCTAACCCCAAGGCCCCCTCCTCTTCCACGTTCACCTAGTACAGTGCCTGCTCAGGGAGCTCACAGTCTGGTCCACATGGACACCCAGTTTTCAAAACTGGGGATACCTGCAAACATCCCCCTAACCCCTCCTCCTCCAAGGTCTGGCCGGCAAAGCTGCTGGGGAACGGCTGATGCCCAAGCCAGTGGCAGAGATGCCCAAGTCAGCGGCAGAACAGTGGGTACAACAGCAGAGGTCCCTCTTGCAGAACCAGAAAGCAAAACTGGGAGTTTAGGGCTAACCGGCCTGGGGGCTGCTGGGGTCACACAGGCTGCACTGGCTTTTCAAAACCAGGCGCCCGAGTTTTATTTGCTTCACTCTGCTTTCTGCATGTGAAAGACCTCACAGTGTCCACTCCACTCAAGGGGGCATGGGGCAGGAGGAGACAGCAGCAGAGACGGCGGGGGAAGTGACCGCAGCTCCAGGATGGGCCCTAGACACTCCTTGTCTCTGGAGACATACCTGCGCCAAAATCGGCTTTCCAAGAGAACAGCAGATGAGGCTTGGCCAATCAGCGTGAAGCATTTCTGAGCATGGTGGTGCGATCAGGAGTGACAGGGGTGTACTGTGCTCTTCTGGGAGGGTCTGTTCCTGCCAGGTTTGCTGTGGGGCACTTTACAAGCACTCAGGAATAAAGCCAGTGGAGCCCCCTTCACAGCCTCACCTGACACTACCCTCCCTGCCCTCCATTCATTCTTCTCCCATTCATTCATTCATTCATTCACTCATTGAAATCTACCAGCATCAGGCACAGAGCTACATCATAGAACAGGATGGATGGACAAAGAGACCTTCTCCAGACACACTCAGGCCTCATTGAGTGCTCCTGACCCTCCCACCTGCTATCTTTGCTCCTGAAACGCTCCTGCCTGCTTCCATCTCACCTCTTTTGTTAAACTCCTGCCATGCTTCCCCTCAAACTTCCTTTGGCAAAGCTGTGGTGGTGGGGTCCCCTTTGCACACATCTGTATTTTCCTGCCCCTCCCCTCCACAGATGTTACCACAGTCTGAATAGAGGGCCAGCCACCGATTTGTCAAGTAGGTCATGCAATCAATTTTTGGAACAACCAGCATTTTCTTCCTTTTATGCAAAATTACCCCACATTGCGATGCACCCATTTAAAGTATCTAGCTCTGTACGTTTTGACCAATGTGCCCACCGATCATAATATACAATGTTTGTGCGTTTTGACCAACATGCTCATGGATCATAATACACAACGTTTCCATCCCTCCAGAATGTTCCTCTGTGGCTCCTCCCTGCCGGTCTCCAGTCCCAGGCAACCCCCGATTCAGTTTCTGTCGTCCCCAGAGACATACCCGCGCCAAATTCTGGCTCTCCAAGAGAACAGCAGATGAGACTGGCTGAACCACCCCCAGGAAGAGGCAATGGGGCCCATGGCTTGGGCCCCTCCCGGGGCTGATGAAGCTCCCAGGCATGCAAGACAGGAAGGAGTCAAGTCACTAGTAAAGCACCAGGTCCCTCCAAAGTGGGGCTCACCGTGCCGATGATCTGGTTGAGGAATCAGGCTCGGAGGCCAGGCCCTCGCGTGGGAGGGCCTGAAGCCACAGGGTAGGCCGTTCAGACCCAAATTCGGCCACACGCCCCTTCTGGTTCCATTGCTACAGACTCCCCTCCCTGGCCCGGTGTAGCTACCCCTCCTCCAGGAGGGCCCCCAACTGCTGTCTCTGCCCTTCCCGGCCAGCTGTCTCCTACCCCCTCCCCGGGACAGGTGTGCCTGCCGTTGTCAGCCCCACATTATAGATGAGGAAACAGGTCCAGGGAGGTTGCACAAGCTGCGGGCCCCTCTCCAGTCTGCGCGGGGAGGAAATGGTCAAACCAGAGTCAGCCTCCAGCCTCTGGGCTCGGGAAAAAGTGTCTCAGCCTGTGCCCACTGCAGCAGCCGTAGAGATCCTTTCTTCCCCCACCCCTCCGCGCCACGCCTGCCACTCACTTCCGTCCAGTGGACCCTCCTCAAACCTTGGGGCCCCGACATTGCCGCTGGACCTGGGACTCCAGCCTGCGACGGGTGTTCCAAGCTGGACCCAGGCTCCCAGGGCAGGTTCCCCCTAAGAGGGGACATGAGAAAGCCTGGCAGGGCGCACAGACAGACGTGAGCCCTCCACACAGTCCCACTGGGGACGGGGTGCACTGATGGGGCTGTCTGGGCACTGGGGTCCAGAGAAGGAGTAAGACCACTCTCTCTGGGGATCTTGCTGGTGGAAAGAGCACCCAGACGGATGCCTCGGTGAATACGGCAGGCGGCAGCCCATGGACCTGGAGTGGGAGACCCTGTGTGTGAGAGAGCCTGGGGGCAGGGGCAGAGCTTGACCTCAGCAGGACCTAGAAGGACAAGACAGGGCGCTGGGGAAACCAGACAGCCTGGCAAGGCTTGCCAGTGTTGGGTGGTGCTTTCCCAAGACATCGCTCCTCCTGATGTGTTTACCAGAAGCATTTATATACTTATGTTAAAACAAATTATAAAAAATCTCCCGAATTCGGGGCACCTGGTTGGCTCAGTCAGTTAAGCATCTGACTCTTGGTTTCAGCTTTGGTCATGATCTCGGGGTCCAGTGGGGAGCCTGCTTCTCCCTCTCCCTCTGCCCCTCTCCCCTGCTTACAGCTGCACTCTCTCTCAATCTCTCTCTCTAAAATAAATAAGTAAATAAATAAACAAAATCTTAAAAAAAAACAACAACCACGACAAACAAAATCTCCCCAATTAAAAACAAAGCCAAGGGCTCTCTGCTCTTCCCCGTTCGACAGACAGCCGCATCTTCAGGTGCAGTGCCAGCCGCGTGCCCGAGACACGATGGTGAAGGTCGAGAGTGAATGGATTTGGCCTTATTGGGCGCCTGGTCACCAGGGCTGCTTTTAACTCTGGTAAAGTGGATATTGTCGCCATCAATGACCCTTTCATTGATCTCAACTACATGGTCTACATGTTCCAGTATGATTCTACCCACGGTAAATTCCACGGCACAGTCAAGGCTGAGAACGGGAAGCTTGTCATCAATGGGAAGTCCATCTCCATCTTCCAGGAGCGAGATCCCGCCAACATCAAATGGGGTGATGCTGGTGCTGAGTATGTTGTGGAGTCCACTGGGGTCTTCACCACCATGGAGAAGGCTGGGGCTCACTTGAAGGGCGGGGCCAAGAGGGTCATCATCTCCGCTCCTTCTGCTGACGCCCCCATGTTCGTGATGGGTGTGAACCATGAGAAGTATAACAACTCCCTCAAGATTGTCAGCAATGCTTCCTGTACCACCAACTGCTTGGCTCCTCTGGCCAAGGTCATCCATGACAACTTCAGCATTGTGGAGGGACTCATGACCACCGTCCATGCCATCACTGCCACCCAGAAGACTGTGGACGGCCCCTCTGGGAAGCTGTGGCGTGACGGCCGAGGGGCTGCCCAGAACATCATCCCAGCTTCCACTGGTGCGGCCAAGGCTGTAGGCAAGGTCATCCCTGAGCTGAATGGGAAGCTCACTGGCATGGCCTTCCGTGTCCCCACCCGCAACGTGTCTGTTGTGGATCTGACCTGCCGCCTGGAGAAAGCTGCCAAATACGATGACATCAAGAAGGTGGTGAAGCAGGCATCAGAGGGCCCCCTTAAGGGCATCCTGGGGTACACTGAGGACCAGGTTGTCTCCTGCGACTTCAACAGTGACACCCACTACTCCTCTACCTTCGATGCTGGGGCTGGCATTGCTCTCAATGACCACTTTGTCAAGCTCATTTCCTGGTATGACAATGAATTTGGCTACAGCAACCGGGTGGTGGACCTTATGGTCCACATGGCCTCCAAGGAATAAGAGCCCCCTGAACCACCAGCCCCAGCCAGAGCAAGAGGAAGAGAGAGGCCCTCAGCTGCTGGGGAATCCCTGCCCTAACTTACCCCCCAAAACACTGAGAATCTCCCAACCTCCACTATTTCCATCCCAGACCCCCTGAAGAAGGGGAGGGGCTTGGGGAGCCCTACCTTGTCATGTACCATCAATAAAGTATACTGTATCCAGCCAAAAAAAAAAAAAAAAAAAAGCCAAGGATGCCTGGGTGGCTCAGTTGGTTGAGCGACTGCCTTTGGCTCAGGTCATGATCCCGGAGTTCCAGGATCGAGTCCCGCATCAGGCTCCCAGCTCCTTGGGGAGTCTGCTTCTCCCTCTGACCTTCTCCTCTCTCATGCTCTCTCTCACTCATTCTCTCTCAAATAAATAAATAAAATCTTAAAAAAAAAAAAAAAGCCAAGCGTCACTGAAGCCTCCAGAGTTTCTCCAAGCAATGTCTATGGAGAGGGGAACTCCTTGGGGGTGGTGGGCGTCTCTCACGGCCTGTGGTTCCTTCCCTACCCCTCCTCCAGCACCACCACCACCATGGTCTTCCCCAATCTTCCCAGCCCCTCTGGCTCTGGGCTGGCCAGTCCCCAGGTGGGTCCATGTTCTCCCCTCGGAAGCTCAGGTTACCATATTCCCTCCTGAGCCCATCAGTGAGGGGTCGTCTCTGGATCCCTCAACCCCCTTTCCCCAGGGCAGGGAGAGGCCCCTGAGCGCCCAGGATCCCTGGGGACTTTACTGTTCAGTCTCGGGGGATTTTTTTCCTTCCACCTTTATCCCTTTCTCTATTAACTAATTAATTTTTTTTTCAAGTTATACAGTAGTTTGAAGTAAATGCACATGACATGCACAGACCTTGAAAAAATAAACGGGCCCATAATGAGGACCAGCAGCCCCCCCCCACTGCCCCCCACCTTCAATCCTCCTCCCGGAACAAGCACATGCAACTCTTCTGGCTTTTTCTGGATTTTATCTCCATGTTTATAAATAACACGCTTGTGTGGCTGTTACTCGATTTCCCAGTTTGAGCCATTGTCCACTGACTTCCTTTCACAGAAGATAAGGCTTGGCTTTCTCCCACCCCTCCCTGCAAAGCACCCACGCAGTGTGCTTGCCTCGTGACCCCTCTCATTTCCAATATGTAACGATTTTCGGCTGAACCGACATTCTGTTGTGTCATGTAATGATTATATAAACATTGCTTGCTCCTGAGCCAAATAACGCGCTGTGGTTATGTTTCCTTTCTGTTTTTTTGTCTAGTTTTTCACCAAGTGAATAATTAGCTTTGTTTGGCTGTTTCAAAAATGGCTCCCAAGGATCCCCACCACTGTGTGCTCACGCCCTCTCTAGCCCTGTTGTGGGTGGCTCCTTGGAGAGGCCTGCATGGCAAGGAGGACACGTGGCCCCCAGGACCTGGGGCAACCACTGGTCAGTAGTCAGCAAGAAATTGAAGCCCTCAGTCCCAACCAGCAGGGAACTGAATTCCAGAAACAACTTTAGTGAGCTTGGACATAGCTCCTTCCCCGGTCGAGCCTCAGATAAGACTGCAATCCCAGCAGGTGCCTCGAGCACAGCCTGGTGGGATCCTAAGCAGAGGACCCAGATTAGTTGCACCCAGACTCTGGACCCATGCAAACCACAAGATAAATTTGTGGCCATTCCTTATGAAGCAGTGGATAACTAATAGCTTTCTTCGTATCCGTTTCTAAGATCTCCAGCACTCCAGCAATCTCTTAGTACTATCCACCACTCATCCTGAAATCTGTCCCCCGACTCCCTTCCCAGGAGCCCCTCCTGTAGCAATCCATGCTGACTCCTCCCTGGGCCCACAGTACAGCTCCCAATGATCTGGGTCTCCCCTTTGCCTCTCTGTTCCATTGGATCCTGGATCTTGGATCCCATGTCTCTCTCTTTCTTGGTTTCCTCCCTCACTTTGCCGGGGAATACCCTCCAGCAGCTTCCTGAGAAAGGTGCATGGGAGATTGATTAGTATAATCTTTGCAGACCTGAAAAGGTCCTCCTCCAACCTCCTGTTTGGCGATGGCTTCGGTGGGTATAGAATTTCAGGTTGTGCAAGGCCCTTCCTGCCTCTCCTTCCAGGACCCCTGAGCTTGCGCTATGGCACTCCTGAGCTCATTTTCTACCCTGCTTGGTTTTTCTTTTCTTATTGTCTATCTCTTTATCACTTAAGTCTACTCTCCAGGGGATTTCCCTTTCCCCCTCCCACCCTTTATTTTATTTTTTTTTCTATCCTTTATTTTTAACTGCCATCTTTTAAACTCCACAAGCTCTTTGCTCCATTAAAACAAACATCATTCTGTTTTAATGTCTTCTCTGAGGAACTTGAGTTTATGTGACATTTCCTTCTACTCCTAGAATCATCTCTTTTCATTCCACCTCTCTCTTTCTTTGTTTTGGTCTCTGCCTTCCCATTGGAGGTTTTTCTCTAAATCCTGGCACGTTTCGGCTGCCGGGAACACTAGAGTGGGGCACGGACAAGCCAGTTGGAATTTCTGGGTGTGGAAGAATTCCTTGTTGGGCTATCAGGCATCCTGGCAGGTTTTCTGAGGGGTGTACCAGTCCGCTTTGTTAAATTACTTTGCAATAACTTAGTAACAAAGGACCTCCAAATCTCAGGGGCATACAACAGCAAAGGTTTCTTTTCCCTCATGTTCTATGGCATCCGCAGGCCTCTCCAGCTCTGCCCCACGTCATTGTCCTTCTGGGACCTGGGCTGGAGGACCTGCCTCCCCCCAGGACGTTCTCTTCTGAGGCAGAGGGGAAAGAGCAAAGGGAGGGCCACATGTCACTTCCACTCTATTTTCATTCACCAAAGGAAGTTACCTGGCCTTTACACCCAGGGGCGATGACTCACCGGGAATCTTCCAGGCATGGTCCTGTTGGGTCTCCATAGAAGACCCCTCCAGTCCTCTGCTTGGGAACGCATGCGTGCTTCTCGGCATTCCAGAAGGAAGGCAGGGAAGAGGTGGGTCACTCAAGCACCTTTTCCAGCCCCACACTGCCTCTGCCAGACCTGATGCCCGATTCTGCAACCTCTCTTCAGAGACCATCCATCTCCTGCAGGAGAATACGTAGAAACAGGAAGTGGACAAATCTGTCCAGCTGAGCAGCTGAAGGACTCGTGAGTGTATGGGTTTTCTAGGCTGTATAACAAATCACCCCAAATGAGACTGCTAAATATAGCACACATTTATCATTTCCCCGTTCCTGGAGGTTCGAAGTCCCACTGAGCTGGTCCTCTATTCGGGGCTTCACATGTCTGCAATCAGGGGGTCATCACACACTCATCCAGAGGGTCAGCTGGGGGAAAAAACCTGCTTCCAACCTCATTTCGTTCCTGGGGCAGGATTTATGTCCTTGTGGCCCTGTGACAGAGGGCCCTGGAATCTCTCACTCCTGTCTTAAACGGAAGTGTGGCAACCCAACACCTGTGCTGTATTCTACTGGTCGGAGGGAAGTCACAGGGCCTGCCTACACTCAGGGGAAGGGATTCACAGGGGTGTGTGTGTGTGTGTGTGAGAGAGAGAGAGAGAGAGAACATCAGGGAGCAGGAAATCACTGGGCTGTCTTCTGACCCTACCTGGCCTCCCACAGTGTCCAGCCCGGGCCCCATCAGTTTCTGCCAGCACATGGGTGCTTTTCTCAGGCACCCGGGGGAGCCCGTCATCGCTCCTTCCTCTCCTCTGCTGAGTCCTGCCAGTTTCTGTCTCCAAAAATGTTTTCGACCACTTTTCCGTGATCATCTCTTCTCTTGCTTATGCCGTTTTAAAAATTCTTTGCCATCATTGTAATGAAGTTTCCAGAGGAAGCAGAGATGAGCACAATGTTTAGTCTCCATTTTCAACCTCTCTGCTAGGTCCCCCAGCTAAACCCCCCCCCAACAGCCTGAGCTTTGATGTGGCCTTCCCTGCCCCTCCTCCACCACCCACCTCCTGCAAACACCCTGTGCGCCCAAACCCAGGGGCCCCTCTCTGCTTCTCGCCTGCACCTTAGCAGCCCCAGAGAGGGACAGTGACAGATGGGCAGGCAGACTTCAAATTCTTTATACTCAAGTTCTGAGTCAGGGGTATCCCAGGTCCGCTGTGCTCTCCCCTGATGGGGCCTTTGCAGATGCTGTTCCCTCTCTCCGTCTCTCTGAAATCCCTCCAGCCCCAGCCCTGCCTCCTGGCACGTGTCCCTGGTGATTCCTACTCACCTGCAGGCTGCAACCCCCTCCCACTCTGTAAGTGGTACAGACAGAGCTGGCCCATTCAGCCCATCACAGCCAGGATCTCACTGCAGTCTACAAACTTCTGCAAAATGGGTGTGGCACCAGGCCCCCTCCCCAATTTCCCCTAACCTCCCCAAAGCCACAGCAGGGAGAGAGGGCATTCTCGCTTCCGTGTTGCATGATAAAGCAAGGAGTGCTTTTCTTCCCAAGTTGGACAACCAGCCCCCCGCCCCCACCAAGGCGCCGAGGCCAGACAGATCCACTAACATCCTAATGGCCACACTACACCCCAGCGTAAAACCCATTCATGGCTACTCAAGGCTGCTGGGCTAATATCCAAACACCTCTGTTGCCCCTGAGGCTCTGAGGGACCGGGTCTCTGCTCCCTGCCCCCTCCCCGCTCCCTGCCCCCTCGTCATTTTTCCTCCAAGGGAGCCTGAGTCCCCTCCCAGTCTCCTGGCTAACTGCTTGGAGCACTTTCCTTCCCTCCACCCCCAGCCCCTTCACAGATCCTGTCACCATGCCGGCCTCTCAGGGGCTCCCCATCAGGGAATCTCAGGTCAGTCCTGGTGATGTGCCCCTCCCCTTACCTCTGGGAACCAGACTGTCTGTTCAGTGTGTCCCAGGCTGTGGGGTGGGGGGGAGGGGTGGGGGGCAGGGCTCTGCTGGTGCTGAATGAATGAGGGAATCTGGAAAATGGAACAGGTTTAGGGTAAATAGATAAACCAAGTCAGGTGAAGACTTGAAGACCCTGAACAGCCAAAGTCCGGTAGGGACCCAGCCTCAGACCTGTCCAGGGGCCTGTGCTCTGCCACCTGCCCTCCCTTGCCCACCCTCTTGGATGAGATCCACGACAGAGGTGACCCTAGCAATGCCAAGTCACTAGCACCCCTCCCCCCACCAGTGGGCTGGGTACTTCCCCCAAACCAGTAGGGAATGGGCTGATTGCCAGGCTCAGAGCTGGAAGACTAACGCGCCGCTCACCACATCATGCCTGCAGGGCGGCTGGGGTGGAGGTCCCCTGGAAAACCAGGGGGCTCTTATTTGAAGAAGGGTGCAGGTGGCAGAGGGCCCCTCTAGGGTGAACCCAGTGGATGGGAACAGCCCTCAGGCCCAGGAGGTCCAGCCCTGCCAGGGCGCCCCTATGTCACTGAGCCTAGGGCCTGTGTGCAAGTGAAGGAATCAAGGGTGCCTCCTGGCCTTGCTCTAGACCCCTGGAGAAACCAGCCCAGGCAGCACGGTGGGGAGCTGGAGCAAGAAGCCATCACGGGTATGCTCTCCCCACCATGCGCCCAGGGCACTGAGCAAAGGACCCACTCCAGGCTAGATGGTGAGTCACTGAGCGGAGAGGAGGCTTCGGGGATAAGGGGGCCTCAGGACCTGGGACTCCCAAGGGTGTGCGTGTTGGGGGCGGGGGGCGGGATGACGTGGGACCATTTGCACGTGAAACAGCACCACAAATCAGGTTCCTGGTCATGACCCCGCCAGACCCCGTTTGCCGCCTGTGGAATGGGTTAAGAGTCCTCCTCCCCAGGAGGCCAGGGGCAGTTGGAAGGAAGAGATGGAGGTCAGGCTGGGAGGGGGGACGGAGGCAGCCTGGCTGCGGGAGGAGTTTGCAAGGCAAGGCCAGGGTTTGAAAAGCAATCGGATTAATCCTTCCCATCAGGGTTCCGGGACAGAGTTCAAAGTTCCCACTTAATCTCCTGGGGTGGGAGGAGGAGGGGCGCATGCTCGGTGGGCTGCCCCCCACCCCGCTCCCCACCCCTGCACACCCGGGGGTCCCGGGAGGCACGGAGCCCCAAGTCTGCAGACGCGGTGCGGGGAGAGGTTCGAAACAGGCTGCCCGGTCCCTCGCTGTGCGGGGCACGTGATACTGTCCCCCAGGCCAGGCTGAGGCAGGTGGCGTGATGGCGGCGCGTTCCTACCCAGGAAAACCCCTTGCTGGGGCGGGGGGCCGACCGAGGACCGCGGGGTCTGGCCTCTGAGATCCTGGAGGCCGCTGTGCCGCCCAGAGCCGCCCTGCCCTCCAGGAGCCCGGGAATGATGACACCTGCTGCCCCCGACCCGCGCACCCCAAGTGGCTCTGGGGGTGCTGTCCAGGGCACAGCAATCTTTTGGGTTTTGTTTCGTTTTGTTGCGTTGTCTGAGTTTTACCCTGCGACCGCGCAGCTGTTGAATCGGACCACAGAACGCCCTCGCCAGGCGGGCGGCGGGGACACGGCGGGGAGGCGCTGTGGTCCGCCCATCTCAGCCACGCGGGAGTCCAGGCTCCCGGCGGGGGGCGGGGCCGGCACCTCCCGAGGGGACACGCGCGGGACACGCGCGGCGCCCACCTGTCAGTGCGCGGGCTGCTCGATGGGGACCCCCGGAGGGCCCCCGGCAGCTTCAGATTTCTTCCCGCCCGGCTCCTGCAGCTCCGCAAAGGCGTCCTCGTGCGGGGCCTCCCAGGCCGACTTCCACGGGTCCCTGGCTGGTTCTGGGGTGGGGGGTGGAGAGGCCGGAATGAGTCGCCCGCGGCGCGGTAAGCACCTGGCAAGGCTAGGCGAGCACCCCCCGAGCTAGGATGAGGGGGGCAGCGGGCCAGGCAGACGGGCCAGGAGGGCCTCGAGGCTCAGGGGCCCCCCTACAGGCCGCGCCTCTGCCCTCCTCCCAGCCCCCACGAGTGAGGAGCACAGAGACGCTTCCCGTTACAACCAGGGAAACTGAGGCCCCGAGAGGTTAAGCTGCCTTGTCAAGCTCAGCAAGCAGACTTTGAGATGGGAGAGATCCGGACGTTTGGAAGAGGGCGGTTGCTTGGTAGGCAGCGGAAAGACTTGGGCAAGGCAGGGAGGTGGGCCAGGATGCAGGGTGGGGCGGGGCGGACAGTGAGCAGGGTCCGGCCAGATGGCGAGGACCCAGCAAACACGTCCATCTGCCCAAGGGTCAGTGTTGGCTTAGCTGAGCATCGGGGGTGCTGGATGGTCAGACGGAACCCAGGGGAGCGGTGAGGAGGTTGTCCAGCGTCTGCTGGAGAGCTGTCAAGGCCGGTTGGGAGGCTCTAGGAGGGCTCCCCCGGGGAG
The DNA here is from genome assembly GCF_010015895.1 of Lontra canadensis. Lineage (NCBI taxonomy): Eukaryota > Metazoa > Chordata > Mammalia > Carnivora > Mustelidae > Lontra > Lontra canadensis. Next base: position 2,266,240 of record NW_022631102.1, read on the forward strand.
GCGGCCAGGCCTTGCAGGGTCTGTGGCACCGAGCGAGTGCGTGCTGGGAAGTCGGTTCTGGGAAGAAAGTAAATATCTGCGTTTTGATGGGGGAAGGAGGGGCTGGATTCTTGCTGCTCTACCTACACAAACCCTCATCTGAGCCCTCAAGGCCTGTGAGCGGCGGGAAGGCCAGGTGGGCCGCCCGTGGAGGAGGCGTAACCGTCGGGGCTGAGGGGGTGGGCTGCTCGCAGAGGGGCGGACCGCGGGGGCTGAGGACTTAGGACAGTCAGCAGGGCGCCTGGCAAACGGGTTGGACCGGCTGAGGAGGGGGTACAGCCTTTGGGTGGGGCGAGCTCGCCACGCTCTCGACTCGCTGCCTCGGGGCTGGTGACCTGGGAGGCCACATCCGGGGCGTCAGCCTGGGCGGGGCCTGGGGAGGCGCCGGTCCGGCGGAGAGGGCAAGGGGCGTGGCCAGAGCCGGGGGGCCCCACCCCCCTACCCCGCCATCCTAAACAGGAACTTAACCCGGTCCCCAGCCTTTGTCAGACCCGGCCACCGGCTGTCCTGTCCCCTCTGCCTTTCCACAGCCAGGCTGCTCCCCAGCGGTGTCCCCCGCTCCCTCATCTTCACTCTGCCTTCTGCCCTCCCCCCCCGCCCTTCTCACCCCTCTAACGAGGCAGAGGCCACGGTGGCCGCGTCCTCAGCCTTCCCCGGCCACCCTTGGCCACAGAGCCCTCCTCTGTCCCGCCTGCACCCACTCTTCCTGGAGGTGAGCTCTGCTCCCCGGGAGTCATCAGTCCCCTCCGCACGGCCCGGCTAAGGGGACCCAGAGCGCCCAGTTCTGACCCCTCTGCTTCCCGAACTTCGGCCCCCACAGCCAGCTGGGTCGGGAGGCTTACTGCCCACCTCTTGCAAGGCTCCTGTGACACACCATGCCCAACCCAGATGCCCAACCCAGCTTCCTCCTTGGGCTCAAACCACGTGGATCTGAATCCCAGCCAGCTCCAGCTCTTACCGGCTGTGGGATTTGAGAACAAACTACTTCCCTCCATGTGCCCCATAAAATGCGGATAATAATAGTGCCCACCTCCTAGCGTGGTACTGAGGAGTCGGTATAAAGTTCTTGGAACAGTGCCAGGCGCGGAGTCAGCATTCAGCTCCGAGTGCGTTTGATTCTAAGGAGAGGACACTTTCCTTACCCGGCTCAACCCAGCTGTCCCCGGAGACTGTGGCAGGCGGCCTCCAAGAAGGCCCCCCACGGCCTGGGCTGTCCCAGCTCCCCTGTTCCCGTCCTGCTGTAACCCTTGCCCACTGAGTGTGGGTGGGAAGTGAAGCCGGGGTCTAGTGATGGGGTTGTCCCTTGTGAGATTAGGTTATAAAAAGACAGACTTGTGTCTGGGGGCTCTCTCTCTTGCTGTCTTGTTCTGGGGGGAGCCCATAGCCATGCCCTGAGCACCCCATCTCTGTCAACCCCCAACCCCACCCCCTTTTGCCTCTGGATCCCATCAGTCACCAAGTCTCAGTTGCTGTGCCTCCTAGATAATCTCCTGGGTCCCTTTCCTCCTTCCTAGGAGCTCTCCCCCCACCCCCCGTTCCTTTCCCAATTCAGGGCGTTCTGGAAGAACCCCAGCCGAAGTGAGCTCGTCCTGCTGTCCCGGCAGCCAGAAGGGGTCTCCTCCAGCCCCTCTCCTTTGTGCCTCCCTGACCCTCCCCTCAGCTGAGCCCCTCCTGCCCCTGGAACTCCAGCCTGCCCACCTCACCTAGTGCTCCCACCTCCAGGTTCCCTTCCCCAACAGTCCTTGCTGGCCCCTTGCTCACCCGGGCTGCAGACAGAGGAGAAGCACAAAGCCTGGGGCTCGCCCCTACCCGTCAGAGGGCTTCTTAGTCCTCCCCGTCCTACTGGTCTCAGTGACCAAAAGGCGGCAGCAATGGCTGTCCTTGTGCCTCCCTGGGTTGTTGGCAGGATCAGAGAGAGGAGGGCTTTGTGAAAGACTGCCATCGCCCTTATTATTTATTATCGTTGTTGTTATAAACACTCTGAAACAAGATGCTCAAAACCATAGGATGGCTATTAAGAAATGCTAGAAACTGGGGCACCTGGGTGGCTCAGTTGGTTAAGTGTCTGCCTTAGGCTCAGGTCATGATCTCAGGGTCCTGGAATTTGCCCCGGAGTCAGGCTCCCTGTTCAGCGGGGAGCCTGCTTCTCCCTCTCCCTGCCCCCTGCTCCTGCTCTCTCTCTCAAATACATAAATAAAATATTTTTAAAATTTAAATTAGGGGCACCTGGGTGTCTCAGTCGGTTAAGTATCTGCCTTCTGCTTGGTCCGGTTGTGATCCTAGAATCCTGGGATCGAGCCCCAAGTTGGGCTCCCTGCTCTGCAGGGTGGGGGTGGGGGGGGTGGGGGAAGTCTGCTTCTCCCCCTCACCCTGCTTGTGTTCCCTCTCTTGCTGTCCCTCTCTGTGTCAAATAAATAAATCTTTAAAATTTTGTAAATTAAAAAAAATGTCAGAAACCAGCAAAAATTCACTGGGCCCTTCCCTAGAGGGGCAGGCAGTGTAGGGAGAGAAGGGGAAGGTGCAGGTTGAGCCTGGGTTCAAGGTCCCACCCATCAGCTGAATCTCCAATGAAAGGGCTCTGCCAGGCCAACTCTCCCTCCTCAGACACAGTAGACACTGCCTGGGGCCACCCTACCTTTTTTTTGTTTTGTTATGTTTTAAGATTTTACTTATTCCTTTGCTAGAGAGAGACACAGAGAGGGAGGGAACACAAGCAGGGGGACTGGAAGAAGGAGAAGCAGGCTTCCCGCTAACCAGGGAGCGCAATGTGGGGCTCAATCCCAGGACCCTGGGACCATGACCTGAGCCAAAGGCAGATGTGCAATGACTGAGCCACCCAGGCGCCCCAAGGGGCCACCCTACTTTTAGAGGCCCATGAAATGCTTCCATTTTGTTTGAAATCAGAAAGAAAGAAGAAAGAAAGGAAGGAAGGAAGGAAGAAAAAAGCTTTTAGGGTGAAGAAAATGTTTTATTCATCTCTACACCAATGCAATCACAAGATAAAACTTTCAGGGGCGCCAGGGTTGTGAGATCAAGCCCAACGTCAGGGTCTATGTTGGGCGTGGAAATTCCTTGAGATTCTCTCTCCCTCTCTCTCTTCCCCTCCCAATGCTGTACCGCTCTAAAAAAAATTAATACAATAATAAAACTTTCATATTTTTAATGGAGGCAGGAGCCTCAGCAGGTAAAGTGTCATGGGCATATGAAAGTCAAATGCAGCCTGTGACTGGGGCCTGGGCCCTGAGCAAGGTTTTCACATCCCGAGTCTCCGTCTGCTGGTCTCTGGAGGGAGTGTGGTCATATACACCTGGTGAGCATCAGGGAGCCATGCAGGCTGGGTGCTGGGCTCCGGATTCCTCCATCCACTGTCCAGTGGGGATCTCTGATTGTCATTCTGCACTTGACCCACAGCATAACGGAGGCCGACAAGGTCCAGGCCTCAGGAGCAGCTTAAAAGGATTAAAAGGGGCAGAAGGAGGGGTGCCTGGGTGGCTCAGTGGGTTAAGCCTTTGCCTTCAGCTTGGGGCATGGTCTCAGGGTCCTGGGATCGAGCCCCGAGTCCTGGGATTGAACCCCGAATTGGGCTCTCTGCTCAGCAGGGAGCCTGCTTCCCCCTCTACCTCTGCCTGCCTCTCTGCCTACTTGTGATCTCTGTCTGTCAAATAAATAAATAAATCTTTTTTTTTTTTTTTTAAAGGGGGTAGAAGGAAAGTAGGGGGCACCGAGCCAAATGAGCCAGTCATACAATGAAACCTTTGAAGAAGACAGATCTGGCTGAAGACACCTTTTTCCTCCTTCTCAGCTGGTGAAACAGAGACCCGGGGAGTTCTCTGTGGTGGGTCGGAGCTTCCCAGGTTAGGAGCGGAGCAGGACAAGGGACAAGGGACTTCCCAAATCCTGTTAACAGTCCAGTCACCTGGGGCAGGCTGCCAGGCCCTTTCCTGCCTCAGTGCTTCTTTGTGACCTGGGGACACGTCGCTCACCTGCCTTCCAGGCAAGGAGGCTGCTGTTAGAGGGGTTTGGTGGTGGACGAGGGGCTGTATCCAAGGACCTGCTCTCCAGGCTTGGATGGGCCCGTCTCTCTCAGGGAATGTATTGCTCTACCCAGAAGATGCTCGGAGGAGTTCAACAGCTTGATGAAAGGGCCAGGGGAGTGTTGGGAGCAGGAAGTCTTTCCTAGGTATGTATCCCAATACTGAGATTTATTGCCTGGGGGAACATTTCCACTTACACACAAATATGCCCCCAGCGACTGTCACCCAGCACACTCCACAAGACACGCAGGCATTCACTTAGACACTGCACGGGGACACACACAACCTGTGGAGAGACGCAGAGCAGGGGAACAAAATTCTCCAGCCCCCTCCCATCTGGCCTCCTCGGTTCTCAAGTCAGACGCTGCCAGCCTGTACACCCTGGGACAAAACCAGAGAGGCAGAGCCTATCCTTGGTAAGAGATGGGCTTGGCCTGCCACCCCCAGCCCATAGTGCCATCAAGACCCTCCACTCAGTGCAGCCTGGGAGCAGGCAGTGGAGAGGCCTCCTGGGCAGCCCTGCTCGCCTCTGGGCCCTACCTCCCTCCCAGCCTGCAGAGAGAATCCTGGTATGCATGGGGGTGCCCCCTGCCCCCCAACGACCCCAGCTGCCTCCCTTCAGGGTACGTGCTGCAGAGAAGGTGGCCAGGAGACCTCGCTGAAGTGCAGCGTCCTCCAAAGTGTATCGGGAAACTCTTGTGGGCCCTCAGAGGCCTGGGGGACGGGGCGGGGGGCGGGGGGACACGGGGGTGGGGGGGGCCCGCAGGGGTCGGACTGAACGCCTCCGGGCCTCAGTTTCTTCCAGTAAGACAGAGACAGGCCGCCGGGAACCAAGAGGCACCGTGGAGGCTGGGGGTGGGGTCGGGCGTGGGCGCTTCCCTGCCAGGCCTGGCGGGCCGTGGGCGTTCTCGCAGGAGCCAGACGGTGGAGGAGGAGCCGGATGGGGGTGGGAAGCGCCGGCTGCGGGGGGAGGGAGCCAGCTGAGCGTCTCAGGCTCCCCAGAAAGGGCCTCCAGCCTCCCAACTGGGAGAGGCCACGCCCTCTCCCTAGGAGGCAAGCAAAGCCCGGGTGGAGGAGGGGAGGGGGTCGTCTTGGCTCTCGTGTGGTGCTGGTGGTGTACCCCTCGCCAGCCTCCAGGACAGATCCCTGGCCATCTCCAAGGCCTGGGCCTCTGTCTCCACCGCCATAAAATGAGGGGCTTCTGGCTCCCTGCCTGCCGGCTGCCTCTGGGGCCCCTGGGCACTGGGGTCTACTGCATTCAGGAGGCTGTCCCCAAAGCTACTACCTTTACCTTCTCTCCAGGTCGCAGAAGGATTGTAAAACCCTGGACTTCACAGCCCAGGCCCTGGGATCCCCGTGTCTGCAGTTCCTGCCCTCTGAGGCTGGGTGGCCTCTGGGCTGTGGAAAGAGAGGCCATGGAAGGAGACCTCCCCACTCCCACCTCTCTGGGCTATGTGAAAAGCCAGGCCAGGCCACCCCTGGCCACCCCTGGTCGGGGCGCTGGGAAACGGGTAACATGCCAGGCCTCAGGACAGCCATGGTCATGGGCGTGTGGCAAGGCCAGGGAGGAGCTTCCTTGACTAGAGCGTGAAGTGATACCCTCATTGGATCCTGGACCCCCCGGAGCTGGACACTGGGGCTGGCTCCAGGCCCAGAAGCGGGGATCTGAGCCCCCAGGGGTGGGCCCGACCAGCAGGCCACCTGGCAGAGTCCCACTCTGGGGCCTGGTGGTCTACGCTACATAAGACTCTGGGAGCAAAGCCCCAGCGTTTCACAGGTCCCCGGGGCTCAGTCTCCAGCCTGGGGAATGGGAACAACTCCATCTCAAGGACCCACTCCCATCAGGGAAGAGCCAGCCTGGCGCTCGGCCTGCCGGGCCCTACTTCCCTGCATGAACCGGGTGGCTCTGGGACAGTGGAACAGAGAACTTGGCTGGAGCCAAGAACTTCAAAGGGGTGGGCTGAGGCAGGCCCCTAAACATCTTGAACCTTCTACAAAATCCAGGTCTGCTGTGGGGACCTGGCCCGCCCACCTGCAGTGGTGGGAGGCTGGGCCGGCACTGCAGGCCGCTGGAAGGCTGTAGCAGGCCTCAGGTACGGGTTCTGCCTGTGGCCTGTTTCTCTATAGGTATCCTGGGCGCCCAAGGTCACCCTTGCCCCCCGCCTGACCTCCTGGGCCAGCCCCCCGCCCCCACAGCCCATCTCAGCAGAAAACACCTCCCTCCCCGCACAGACCCCATTCGGCGGTCCGCCACTCCTAAATACCCACAGCTCCTGCCTTTGCTTCTCCTCTACCCGCCCCCAAGCAGGTACCACCTGAGGGCAGCCCCTCCGCTCCCATCTGGGAGGATGTGGCCCCAAGGGCCTCCCAGCAAGTGCTTGTGGAAAGGCAGAAAGTGTGAATGTACAGAAACACACCAATCAACAGATGCCATTCGCGGCCTCACAAGAGTCCCATGTTAGCCCCATTTTACCAATGAAGTGAGACCAGAGAGGTTAAGTGACTTGCCTAAAGCCACACAGCCCTGAAATGGCAGAATTGATTTGAAGCGGGGTCAGTGGGTCTTGGGCACTGGGCCTCCTGGGGCCCTGACAAGATGCAGGGGGAGACCCTGTGGCCCTCACAGCCAGGCTGACAGATAAAGGAACAGAGAAGCACCAGGTCCTGCCATGGGAGGAGGGCGAGCTGGTCCTACTTCCTCTCCTACCTCAGGAAGGAAGTTGTTCACCTCAGAAACCCATGAGAGGGGGGTTCAGATACCAAAAGAGCAGGTTGGGCCTGGGCCTGGGCCCACTGAGACCAGGCAGGCCCCCGAGGGTCTTGGTCCAGGGGCCTGACTGAGGGCAGGATTGGACAGTGGTCCCCTGCCTTGCGCTCTGAGGGGCAGACTGTGTTGGGCCTCCATGATGCTCGTGCCCCAACCAGCGCCCTGAGGTGTTCCCTTGTTTACTCCACAGCAGCTGAGGCGTATGGGATCGGAGGACCCCTGGGAGCCTTCGCCAGCCCCATCCTCCTCAGAGTGCCCCACCCCCCCTCCCTGGGGGGAAGAAAAAGTAAAAAAAAGAAAGGATCTCACTTAACCTCACGGCGCCTGGTTTGCAGATGAAGAATAGGAGGCAGAGAGAGGCTCCGTGAGGGCCTCACGGCTCACGCGTGTATGTTCGGGATCTGAACAAAGGTTATCTGGTCCAGAACCCTGTTCTTAATCACTAAGGTCACAGGACTTTTGTATGAAACAGCTTGAGCCCCCATCTTGAAATCGGGAGAATGTCCTTCCTGCCTCCCTGGGCGCCTGACTCTGTCCCTCAGTGGACCCGGGTGCTCCTGGGTGCTTCCTCAGTCCTGGAAAACGACTAAGAAATCGGCTGTGATTTCTTAGTCCCGGCTACCTGAGAGCTGGGGTCACCCCATGCTGAAGACAGAGAGGGAGACAGATCCTAAGAGACTCTTAACTCTAGGAACAAACTGAGGTTGCTGGAGAGGCGGGGATGGGGGGACGGGGTAACTGGGTGATGGACATTAAGGAGGACCCATGATGGCATGAGCCCTGGGTGTTACATGCAACTGATGAATCGTTGACCTCTACCTCTGAAACTAATAAATATAGTATATGCTAGCTAAATTGAATTTAAATTAAAAAGAAGAAGGAGGAGGAGAAGGAGAAGAAGAAGCTTGTGGGCACCCGGGTGGCACTGTCGGTTAAGTCTCCAACTCTTGATTTCAGCTCAGGTCATCATCTCAGGGTCATGAGCTGGAGCCCCAGTCAGGCTCTGCATTCAGCCCAGAGTCTGCTTGTCCCTCTCTCTCTGCCCCCTACACCCTGCTCCCATTCTCTCTCAAATAAATAAATAAATAAATCTTTATTTAAAAACGAATTAAGGGGCACCCGGGTGGCTCAGTGGGTTAAAGCCTCTGCCTTTGGCTTGGGTCATGATCCCAGGGTCCTGGGATCGAGCCCTGCATCGGGCTCTCTGCTCAGCGGGGAGCCTGCTTCCTCCTCTCTCTCTGCCTGCCTCTCTGCCTACTTGTGATCTCTGTCTGCCAAATAAATAAATAAAATCTTAAAAAAAAAAAAAGAGGAAAGAAAGAAAGAAGACCTCTCTTAAAAAAAAAAAAAAATTAAAGTAGTTCCCGGTCTCCATTATGCTTAGGTGTGGTCATGTGACTGAACTTTGGCCTGGATGTAAATACAGTGTTTAACATTAGGAAGCATTCTTAAAGGGCAGGACACACCCTACTCCCCTTCCTTCCGCTGTTGCCTGTGAAACAGATCTGATGGCAGGAGCCTCGGCAGCCATTTTGGACCGTGATGGGATCTCGGAAATGAAAACTCTGCATGGCCCAGCCACACTATAGACGGAGCCCAGGCTCCTGGCACCATGCTACTGCTTGACATAGAATCCCTGGCCACCTACATCTTTCTTTTTTTTTTTTTCCCCCAAGATTTTTATTTATTTATTTGAGAGAGATATACATACATAAAAGAGACAGCACAGAGGGAGAGGGAGAAGCAGACTCTCCACTGAGCAGGGAGCCCGAGGCGGTACTCAATCCCAGGACTCTGGGACTGTGACCTGAGCTGAAGGCAGACACTTCACTGACTGAGCCACCCAGGCGCCCCCACCTATAAACATCTTGAGTGAGAAAGAAAACTAAACTTTCATCCTGTCTAAGCCATCATTTGGGGGTTTCTTCTGGGTCTGTTTGACTCAGTCCAATGCTCTTCTCACTATCCTGGGGGCCTCTGTCATCCCCAGGGCACCCCGGGCTCCAGGGCTTAAGAAGTAGCTGCACCCCTCTCCAGGCCCTTGGGGCAAGTGAGAGAAGCAGCAGGTGTCCTCTCTGCAGGACACTGCCTGGTGATGGCTCGACAGCTGGGATCACAGTCAAGCCCAGAGGAGCACGAGGGCCTAGGGCCACAGTCCCCTCACCAGGCCTCCCTGATGCAGACTGGCTGGGTCTGAGAACCTGGGGGGGTGGAGGGGGGCGTCCCACAGGACAGCCAAGAGGGTTCTTGGCTTCTCACAGGAGGGAAATCCAATGCGAGCCAGCAGAGGTGAGAGCAGAGTTTATCCAAGGCACAGAGAGCAGGTATAGACAGAGTGTCTGGGGGATGTGGAAAGCAGAGGGAGTCTGGTCTCTGCTTGGGGTCCAGGTATTCATGAGGATCGTGGTCCCATGCACACGTCTTTTCAGGCATCCAGGCACAGAGACAAGTGTTTGGGTGTCCTCCCAAAGTTGGTTATGCCCTGGAGCCAGGGGACTTGGTGAGTCAGTGGTCTTGGAAAGGATGACCCAGCCGGTCACTCCTTAGATGTTATCTGTCCTGCTAGAAAATTCCAAAGAAGTCACTAAGTCCTTGACCTTTTTAAGGAAGACCTACATGATCTGTTTTGTAGCGGGTATGTGAAGTAGGGGTGTAGGTCCTAGTAAGCATAAAGGGAGGAGGAAACCAGTCTTCTGGGGGTCCCTGCCAGTGTCCTCTCCTTCCCCCTTCCTCTACCTTTCTGTGCTGTCCGGGCCCCTGGCCTCTCTGGCTTCAGTTCTGCCTTTTGGCCCTGCCTGCCTCCCTCCCACACTGCTGTGGCTCAGAGATAACAAGCAGGACCCTGGAGCAGGAGGCTGGCATTCCTGTGGCCGACCTGTGGGGTTTGGGAGGGCAGCCACCAATCTCCCCCTTGCTGACCTGTTCCTGTTCCAGGGGACTGACCCTTTCATTTGGTGAGTCTTCATGAAGCTTGTCACAAGTCAGGCTGGTCCTTTCTCCCTGAAGCAGCAGATGGAACATAACCTTCTCGAACTTCCCCACCATGCTTCCTAAATTGTGGAGGCCCATGAACTCAGGGACCTGCTGCCAGCACGAAATCCCTCGGTTGACTGAAGAATCCTTGTGGGAGCGGCAGTCTGCCCTTCTAACAGGGGAATGAAGCAATGATGTTGAGTAATGAAGAAGTGAGTTTTTATGCCTTCACTTGCTTCCCGCCTCCTACCCGAAATGTCTGAGTCAGCCTGACGCTCTGGAAGCAGATCCATGTCCGCCCTGTGGTGATTCTCCCCCAACGCACACTCCTCGTTGAGAAACAGCGTTGCAGGAGGGCGTGAGTTCTGTGGTCAGAGTGACTGGTTTCCATTTGTGGCCCTGATGCTGTCAGCTGTGTGACCCTGGGCAGGTCACTTTACCTCTCTGAGCCTCCAGGAAGCCATTGGGAGACTCCCCCCCCCCCCCGGGGCCAGGTCCCCTCCCTCCCCACATCCTGGTGCCCTGACTTCCAGGCTCCTCAGCCTGCTGCTTAGGACCCAGGGCCGTGTTCAGTAAGAACTCCCCTCCCTCCTCTCCTCGGTCCCTGGCTCCCCCCAACCTACTTTCTGCCTCTGTATCTCATCTGAGTGGAATCATGCGGGATTCGTGCTTCTGCGACTGGTCTATCACTCAGCATCGTGCCCTCCACATTCAGCTGTGCCGCAGCCCGGGTCAGCATTTCCGTACGTTTGTGACTGAGTGATACTTCATTGTACAGCTAGACTGCATTTTGTTTATCATTCATCTGGTTTTTTTAAATTTTAATGTATTAATTTATTATTATTTTTAAAGATTTTATTTATCTACTTGACAGAGAGAGCCAGAAGACCACAAGCAGGTGGTCTCAGGGGAGAAGCAGGCTTTCCCCCCAACAAGGAGCCCCATGCCAGGACCTTTGAGATCATGACCTGAGCTGAAGGCAGACATGTAACCAACTGAGCTACCCAAGTGCCCCTCAGCTGTTTTTTTTTTTTTTAATTTTAAATTTTTATTTATTTGAGAGAGAGAAGCTGGGAGAGCAACAGGGAGAGAGAGAGAGAGAGAGAGAGAGAACTTAATTTAAAAAAAAAATGTTTTTTTAGGTATTTGAGACAGAGAGAGAGAGCATGAGTGGAGGGAGGCCGAGGGAGAGGGAGACGCAGACTCCTGGCTGAGCTGGGAGCGGGATGCGGGGCTGGATCCCAGAACCCTGGGTCAGGAGCCAAGCGAAGGCAGATGCGTGAGGACTGAGCCACCCAGGCGCCCCGAGCACCTTAATTTTAAGCAGGCTCCACACCCAGTGCATGAGCCCCAGTCGGGCGATCTCATGACTCTGAGATCACGCCCTGAGGTGAAGGACACTCAGCCAACTGAGCCGCCAGGCGCCCCACTCCAGCCACCTGCTGACGGACACCTGGGTCTGCCGCAAGCCGCGGAGAGCGCGTGGCACCGCCACGGACATGGGTGCGCAGACGAGGAGCATCATCCTGGTGGTGGTAACTTCACGCTTCCGCGCACTGGAGCGAACGGTGCGTTGCGCGGGGCCGTGAGCGGCGGTGGGCATCTGAAGCCATTTGGGTGATTCACGGACAGACGTTCAAGGTTGAGTCAAGGTGGTGGGGGAAGGCCGCGTGGGCCTGGGTAGGCTTGGGCTGGAGAAGTCTGAGGTGGGTCATGCGGACGCCTACCCCAGGCCTCTCTCCTGGCCCCTCTGCGAGGCCCCCTGGCCTCAACCCTGCTGGTGGCCCTTCCCCCCACCGCCCTCCCCGGCCTAAGGGACCCAAGCCGCCCCAAAACAGGCCCGTCTGGGTGTGTTTTGACTCGGGTCCCGGGGAGGCATCGGATTAGCTCCGCTCTCCCCAGGCCGTTCCTGACCGGTCACTGGGCAGTCCGGATGGGCTCCCCCAGGTCAGGTGTCCATGCCTGGTCCAATCGGCGGCGGGGTCTGTGGTCTCCCCCATGCCGCGGGCAGGTTCCTGTGCACCTGACGTCCCCTGATGGTGTGATGGGGGGTGTCGGTAGCGGGACCTTGAGGGCCCCAGGAGGATGAAGGTCAAGGTCTGAGCTGACCAAGCTTGACCATGACCAAGGGTGGTTGGGGGAGCATTCGTGTCTCTGGGCTGAGCCTCCCAGGTGCCCTTTCCCACAAGACACCTGAGTCTTGGAGCCTGAGGAGTTGGTTGGTGTAGGGATAGGAGAGGGGGTGTGTTTTGAAGGAGTGTTCCAGGGTCTCCCAGATGCTGCTCTTCTCCTGGGCAGTGCACTCTTGTGCCCTCCTGCCAGCGCCCCTTTTCTCACTCAGGGGGCCCCCACAGTGAGAACTTCAGCTCCTGTGCTTTTTTTGACCCGACCTCAAGTCCTAGGGTGTCCTCTTTGGGGTCTAGGTCTCTGCACTGACTCTTCAGTGAGTGGCAGCGCGCAGGGACCTGTGGGTACCTCTGCCCTTGGGCTCCAGGCTCAGGAGAGCCATACCCTGTCCCCCTGCGGGGCTGGGGTGGGGGAGGCTGTTCCTGGAACACTCTGTCGATTTCTCCCTGGGGATCCTTCCTCCCTTAAGTGTCTGCAGGGGCTGGGCCCCGCCCCAACAGAGGAGCGTCTCTAATTGTTCGGGACTAATAGCTTCACCTGCGCAGCTGGGCGGGGCCTCCCCTGGGCCCTGAGCTTGTTATTGGAAGGAAACGGATTTCCCCAGTTTGGGAGAATGCAGACTGGGGGCGATTGTGGTTTGGAGCATCTATCATTCACAACAGGCCTCATTCCCTCAAGGAGGGTTTGCTGTAAACAACTCAGAGGGCACCCCTCCCACCCAGCAGGGGCTCCTGACCTAAGGGACAGCAGGTGGCACCCGGCAAAATCCCCAGGCCCCAAGGGTTTGGGCAGACCTGGAAGGCTGGGGCTGCCCCCAGCGCTGGGGGTGGGTGCGGGCCGGCTCTCAGCTGAGCCGCATGCCACTCCCTGGGCCTAGGCTTCCGTCCTTTCTCTTTTTAAGAAATATGTGTATATATATTATAATAATTATTATTTTTAGCAGGCTCCACACCCAGCATGGAGCCCAGCCTGGGGCTTGAACTCACCATGCTAATATCAAGACCTGAGCTCAGATCTAGGGCTGGACGCTTAACCAAGGAAGCCCCTATTGATGCATAACTTATACACTATGACATCCCCCAGCTTTAAGGGCAGGTCAGAGCCTTCCAGGAAATGTATGCGGTCCTCATCACAATCCAGGTGTAGCCCCCGCTCCCCGCTCCAACCCCGGGCAACCTCTCACTGGCTTCGCCCCTTCCCTACATTTCAAGGTCACAGAACCTTATAATGTGTAGTATTTGTGTTTGGTTTCTTACTTTTTAAGAATCTTTTATTGTGACAACAACACCCTCTTAACACAATTTTCAGTGTACATCATACTCATGGGCTCTACAGTGTGTTTGGCTTTTTGCCCTTTTCATGTGTTGGAGGTTTACCCCCGTGGCATGTATCAGGTGTTTTCATCCCTTTCTGTGGCTGGGTGATTTTCCGTGGTGTGGATACACTACGCCTTCTTGATCCATTCTGTGTGAACGTGGGCTTCCATTCTTTGCTCTCAGCAGCGATGTCCGCGTGCAGATCTGTGCGTGGGTCTCAATTTGCATTTCTCTCGGGCAGATACAGAACAGTAAGGTTGCTGTGTCATATAGTAGGGGTGAGGAACTGCCTGTTTTCCAAAGCAGCCACACCATTTACATTCCCACCTGCAAGGGGCGAGCGTTCCGGTCCTCCACAACCTTGTCGACAGTGGGTGTGCTCAGTCTATGGTTAGACGTTCCAGTAGGTGTGTACTGGTGTCTCATTCTGCTTTAACTTGCATTTCCTTTTTTTTTTTTTTTTCAGATTTATTTATTTTGGAGAAACAGCACAAATTGGAGGAACATCTGGAGGAAGAGGGGGAAGCAGGCCTCCTGCCAAGCAGGGAGCCTGATGCGGGGCTCGATCCCAGGACCCTGGGATTATGACGTGAGCCCAAGGCAGAGGCTTCAACCCACTGAGCCACCCAGGTGCCCCAAAGGTATCTTTTGAAGTGCAAATGTTTTTAATTTTTATAAAGTCCACTTTATCAATTTTTTCTTCTACAGGAAAAAAAAAAAAATCTAAGACCTCTTTGAAACCAAAGTCATGAAGATCATCTCCCAAGCTCCTTCTTGAATTTACCTTATTTTCCCTCACACCCCCTCCCAGTTCCTAGGCCTGACAGTTCTACTTCCTCAGCTTTTTCTTTTCCCATTCAGACACCCCAGTTTTGTCCCCCTCTTTCCCCACTTTTGTCCCCCCTTTAGCAGTGTTTCTGTTTTGCTTTATTTTGTTTAACTGTTTAACTGGGAGCAAGGAGCCCACTGCGGGGCTTGAATTCCCAACCCTGAGATTGAGACCTGAGCTGAGAGCAAGAGTCTGACCTTTAACGGACTGAGCCACCCTGGTGCCCCTGTTTTGTTTTGTTTTTTTTTTTTTCTTTTTTCTTTTTTTTTTTTTTTAATTCTTAAATCAAATCATAACCCCACAAGGGCAGGGATGTTTCTGTTTGGGTCAGTGATGAGTCCCCAGGGCCCAGGACAGTGTCTGGCATCGAGTAGGTGCTCAGCAGCTATCTGTTGGGTTCAGTCATATTGTTCCATCGCGTTGGGGAGAAAAGTCCAGCTGCATTATCGAGGCCTACAGGCCCGACACGATCCGGCCCTGCACACCCTGCCCCCTTGCCCACCCCGTCCTGCCCGTCAGGCCTTCTCTCCGGTCCTCAGGTGTGCCAAGCTCACTCCCAAATCAGGGCCTTTGCTCTCTAATGGTTCCCTCTGCCTGGACTCGAATTCCCTCTGCATTCCTCAGGTCTAACACCTGTCCATCAGAGCTCAGCCTCAGTGTCCCCTTCTCTGAGGTGGTCCCCGGCTACCCCATCTAAAGCAGCTGCCCCATCCACCATGTCCCATGACACCATCGCATCGCCCTACTTTCACTGTCCACAGAATGCAACCTTCAACCCGAAAATTTCCCAGTTCATATCTTTTTTTTTTTTTTTAACATTTTTTTTTTAAGATTTTATTTATTTACTTGACAGAGAGATCACAAGCAGGCAGAGAGGCAGGCAGAGAGAGAGGAGGAAGCAGGCTCCCCGCTGAGCAGAGAGCCCGACGCGGGGCTCGATCCCAGGACTCCGAGATCATGACCCGAGCCGAAGGCAGCGGCTTAACCCACTGAGCCACCCAGGCGCCCCCTCCCAGTTCATATCTTTACAGAGCAGTTGGTTATCCTCAGTCTCTGTGGGCCGCAGGACAGGAGCAGGGAGAACAGAGCACCTGCCCCTCTTTGGTCAAAGCCCTCCTCTTCCAGGAGCCCTCCTTGGTTTTTCCGGCTCTCGGAAGTTCACCGTCTCCTCTGTCTTCAGTACTTTCCCGCTGCAGCAAGCTGCGACATTGGGGGCGCCCGAGGGACCACGCTTCCCGATAGTCCTGGCGCTGGCAAAGTCTCATTCCACACTGACTCTGGGCTTGGTCATGTCCCTTGTTCGGGCCAGTGAGATGCGAGCAACTGTGATGGAGGTAGAGGTCTGATAAGCTCTGGCACACGGGCTTGTTCTCAGTGAAGCCTGCGCACATGCTGCGAGGAAGGCCCAGTTAGCGCCTGCAGAGGCCATGCAGAAGAGAGCCAAAGGATCTGGGAGGACAGCCGGAGCTGGCCGCCCGCTGAGCTCCCCGGGGACAGCCCACACCAGCCGCCCATGAGAGCACTAAGGGTGTTTCGCAGCAGCTGAGCCTCCGGCTCGTCGCAGGTGTATACATGAGCTCAGCCCACGTCACAGAAAGCAAAAGAACCAACCAGTCAGTGCAGAGAATTGTGAGAAATACGGACTCACTGCTGTCGCACGCCCCTGCTGTGGGGTTGTTACACAGCAGCAGGCAGCTGATACACCTGTGGTGGTCTCCTTTGCCCCTCAGTGTTCCCGCTCCTCACTCCCTGCCCATCCCTCTTGAAGGTGGGCAACTCACCCAGTTCACTCTCCCAGGCCCTCCCAGGCCTTACTGACCTGTCCCGTCCTCCCTCCACAGTGGACATAAGAAAAGCCCAGGACTTCAGTGACACTTGGCAAGGCCCTCCTTACCCTCAAGGACCACAGCTCCCCACTGGGCAAGGGGAGGCTTCCTGGGGCTCCCTCATCTCCCCATCCAGATAGCACTAGACCCTCAGTAGGATCCCTGAGGCATGTCCTGGGGGGATGGGGGTCCCTGCAGTGGAAGCAAAGGACAGTCTTGGAAGACAGTAACACAAAAGGTGGCCCAGCAGTGGGTTACAGGGATGGCTGGGGTCCCGGCCGGCCACGTCCCAGCTGTGCACACTGTGGGCCCCGGGCTGGCTCTCAAGAGGATCATAAAAATGCACCTGGGGAGAGTGAGGGACAAGGCTGGTGTTGTGGGTCAGGGAAGCCCCCGGGGCGGGGTTGGGGGTGGGGTGGAGTGCATTCAGGCCACTGGCTGGGTGGGCAACATTCCTGGGGGAGGAAACAGCTAATGCTAAGGTTCGTTCCCTGGTGGGCAGCGGAGGCTGTGCCTGGGGTCACTGCGGCCTGCAGGCCATAGGGGTGCAGAAGCCAGGCTAGCGGCCTTGAGGCTGACTTTCGGTGGGGGCTGGGAGCAGCGCTCGGCCTCACTTCCCAGGCCCGGAAATCGAAGCGCCCCTCGGCCTCTTCCGCTCCGGGAGAGCCGCCCTCTCCACGCGGCGCCCAAGCGGGGTCCAAGGGATCCCGAGCAGGGGAGGCGCGGGGAGAGGAAACCCGGTTCCCCCCGCCCCCGGCTTCTCGCCCCTCCTCGCTGAACAATCCGCTCCGCCCCCTACACCCCTGGACTTCTGATTGGCGGGTCAGGGCAGCGGCGGGCCCGAGCCCCGCCCCCGGGGAGGGGCCGCTGCCTGTTGGGGGGGGCGGGGCGAGGCGGGGCGGGGCAGACCGGGCCGACTGGGCGGACTGGCGAACCTGGTGCCGGCACCGCAGAGGGCCGCAGGGGTAAAGTGGGCAGGATCGTGGCTATTTGACAGCGGAGACTGAGACCCAGAGGCTAGCGGGGGCCACGTAGCGAGTGGCGAGCGGGGTGAGGTGTCGGGGGTGGAGACCCAAGCCCGCGGACCCTGCCGCCGGGTAAGGGCACGCAGATGTCCTTGCCTCGGGGCGACCTGGCTCCACACCCTCGCTGGGCCCGGGACCGGCTGCAGGCTGCGAAGCCGCGCGCGGCCGCCAGGGGGCGGTGTCGGCCCGCTCTGGGCACTGGTAGGGCGGGGCCGCACCCCTGCCTGCTCTGGTCCCTTGTGCCCATAGGGCAACTGAAGCCTAACCCACACCGGCTCCGGCTAGTGAAGGCCCCCTCCCCAGGGTCGCGGGGCAGGGACCCAACTTCCCAAGCCCTGCACCCGATGGGTGCCACAAGCCAAGTCAACGTCCCGGTCCCTCCATGCACCTGCTTTGGCCCCTTGCCGAGTGGCGCCACCTCCGCAAACTTGTTTCGCCTCTAGTCACTACAGAGAAAGGGTTTCGTCGGAAGCGGGGATCCCGACGCCCACGGCTGGGGGTCCTTGGGAGTGTTCCCACGCTCAGCAGGCACACAGGGGTCGCTGTTACTAAGAGTGAGCTGTGCGACCTGTGCCAGGCCTGGCCCTACGGCCTCAGCGTTCCCCTCTGGCTCACTTCACTGCAGGCCAGAACTCTCTACGGGTGACCGGTTAGTGGAAAGTAAGGCAGAAGGCTCAGACAACGGGGGACCGTGCTTGTCCCCATGGCCCTGGGGTTCAGCCCAGTGAGGAGGTGCTGCCCCAGTTCGGAGGGCTTAGTCAGGTACTCTTGGCCCTTAGGGGGCACCTATACTCTCAAGGTCATGGAGCCAGGGGGCAGTACTGTGCCCTCGGTGGGGGTGCTGGGGGAGGAAGCAAGCTCAGCCTTCCGCCTTGCCCACTGCTCTCCTTGCTGGCCAGCTCCCCCTCCTGCCACCTCAGTCCCCAAGGCAGCTGGACCTGGCCTCCACCTGAGCAGACAGCTCTGTGTCCCCCGGTCTGCTCTTGTGCTGGGCCTCTGCTGATCTTGGCCTTGTGCTTGGGGCTTCCTAGTGCCAAGGGCTCTGGGGCAGCCTCGATGAATCCTATACTTCCTGCTCCCTACCCTCTGGGTCACCTCAGGCATGAGGACCTGCCCACACTCCCCACAACCAGCCAGACCTGCTAGGCTCCCGCCCCTGCCTGCTCCCCCCACCCCGGGGTGCCCTGACCCCATGCACCCACCTAACTCCTTCTCCACTAAGTCATCAGCACTTATGTGGCACCCACTATCCTCCCGCAGGGGCAGGCCGGCCCCCTCCCTGTGGTCTGACAGAGAAGAAGCCCCCAGAGGTGCAGGACAGTACGGGAGGGACCCAGAGAGGCTGGGGGAGCTCCTTTAGTCAGGTGACACCTGAAATGAGGCCATGCAGACTTCTGGGGACTGGCCGTCCAGTCCTGAGGGAACGGCACAAGCAAGGGCCCCAGCGAGCTGAGCATGAATGGCCAAGGCTCCGGGTGGAATGTGAGAGGGTCTGGCCTTGAGGCAGAACAGGGGTCTTAGTCTGAGATGGGCAGCATCACCAAGCAGAGAGCCTCTGAGCAGAAGAGGGCCCCACCTGTTGTGCCTTTGACAGGATCCCTCTCGGGCTGGAGGAGGCTGGGGCTGAAAATGGCTCCACAGGAGTTGGGGGGCAGACTGGATCCGGAAGGTGGGATGGAGCAGTGCAGACTCGTGGGGTCAGTGTGTGGACACGGAGCCCAAGGGACTTGACAGATGACACAAGGGGCTGTGTGTGACTCCCCCTCATCTCAGGTAACCTCCTCCTCCTGGAAGTCTCTCGTGCCCACTCACCTCTAGTCCTCAGAACATGCTCGAAGGGCCTGTTCGTTGGAAAGGTTACTGAGTGAAGCTGCTTAGAAGTGCTCGCTGGCTGCCAGACTCCCCGGGCCCGGGATGGAGGGGCCCTGACCCATGCCCCAACCTGTGTCTGAGGCCTCCCTTCTGTGAGGGAGAGAGACTTCTAGGAGGATGGGCTGCAGCTCTCATCAGCTCTCGAAAAGAAGTCTGAAACCCCAAGGTGCCTTGGAACTCACGAAACCAAAGCCTTCCCTTCTTGGGACCAGATGAAGCTTATTAGCTCCACCTCTGTGGGCAAAGCCCTATCCCCTGAGCCTCAGCTTCCCTACCTGTAAAGTGGGCTGACAGTCCAACTTACTTTATGGGCAAGTCAGTGATGTGATGGCCACGAGATAGCATTTTGCCAATGGGAACTACCTCTTAAAACACTGATCTTGGTGCCCTGTGGCTCAGTCAGTCGAGCATCTAATTCTTGACCTCAGGGTCATGAGTTCAAGCCCCATGTTGTGGGTAGAGTTTACTTAAAAAAAAAAAAAAAAGTACCTTAACTACAAAAGTAATATCTAAGTATGTACCCTTGTGAAAGATTCAAACCACCAAGAAGGTACAGAGAATAAAAACAGAAAGGGTCCCTTTCTCCTTTTTGCCGATTCTCTCCCCAGGAGGCTCTGCTGGCGATAGATCCATGTGTGGCTCCCAGCATTTTTCCAACAACATGTCTGCCTTTTCTTTTCCCATTTTTAGGTTAGAATATTTAAAAATGCCGAGTCGTTGAGGCTAGCTCTGTGCCAGGCATAACTGTGTCCTGTGAGAGCTTGGTGTCTCCTCAGGACGGCTCTCTTTGGCAGAGGTCCTTCCCTTCCCCACGACGAAGGGGCAGCTCAGGCTCTCTGTTCTTGCCTGTGGCCCCGTAATACTGGTGTGTGTGTTGGGCATAAGGCAGCCATAGGACTCACCTTCTAAACCAGAACCCATTGAGAGTGAAGGGGACACTGTTATAATTATCCCAGCATGACCGGCACTGTCCCAGGTAAATACTTGCATAAGTCAGGCTTCTCCAGGGATGGGCCCTGACTCCAGCTGGCCTATGCCAAAATGAGAATCCACCAGCTCATTCAATGGGAAAGCCCGAGATGCAGCATGGCCCGATCCAGAGACCCCACAGGGACCTAGGGATGCCAGGGGAACTTGCTGGGGGTGAGGGGCAGGAGTGGAGTCTTGGCCATACGAGGGAGTTGGTCCCTAGGCTTCAGGCTCCCACAGCCCTCTCTATAGCCCAGGAGAGGAGCAGGGACCAGCTGCTGTTTTGCAAAAACCAGAGCTGGGAAGGGTGAATCGTGACTATGTTAGTCCTTCCCCTTTGGCCAGTCCTACGTGGTTTCCAGGTTGTCACTGTTAAAAACACAGCAGGCACACTACCTCCTTGTTGCTTGTAGTCACCTGTGTGCTCCTCAAAGGTTGAACTCTGAAGTAGATAGAAGATATGAAATAAAGTCTAAATTCTTTCATGAAATTCTAAAGGAGTAAGCAAGTGGACAAGAACCCCAGTAGTGATCGTTGGGCACGGAACCTGGTGGTGCGTGGGCCAGTGCTTCTGTGGGATGAGATGCCGCCCCCACCAGAACTGCTGGGCCCGAGTGCATAGCATCTCCCCTGCTCAGCTCGGGGGTCGGTGCCTGGAAGTGCCCTCCCCTCGTCTGCCTGAGAGTGAGGGTCTAATTCTTCACCCTGTTAAATGTCTGCTGATTTCTTACCAAGCTGAAGTCCTTCATGTGTTTATTGTCCACTGCGGGAATTGCCTGCTCCTGCCCTTTGCCCATTTTCCTCCTGGGTTGGTGCTTCTCACTGGATTACCGGAGATGCTTACCCCTTCTGCCTGCCAGTCCTTCACTTTGCATGCGGGACTCTTTGATTCCCAGAATATCACTTGTCTCCCCTTGGTTTTATCCTGTCTTTAGTCTGTGTTGGCATCTCAAGCTGAGCCTCGAAAGACTGACTGGGTGGTGTGGAAACTTCTGTGGGACAGCTTGAACCTGAGTGCATGGGGGGACAAGCCTGGCCGTCCAAGGGGAGAAGCTGGAAGGGGAGGAGAGCGCACCTGTGGAACAGACCCTTGGAGGCCAAGGGGGCTTTGGCCCAGCACAGCCAGGTGAGGTCCAGGACCCAGGTGAGGTGGGGGCATGGGGTAGCCCATCCTCTTTCCTGGTCCTGGCCATTTTGCATACCGGCCTTGCCAATCCTACTCTTCCTTCTGAGATCTGAAAATCCACCTGATGCATTTCACAGGTAAGAGACTGAAGACAGGTGGAGTTACTCAGCCCAAGTCCCCACAGCTGGTGAGTAGCTGATTAGATCCCAGCATGTTTGGCACCAGCCTCCTCGCCCAGGAAGCTCCCCCCGATCCTCCCTCTACCTGTTGCACACACCTTGAACTGGGCTCCAGGGCCCTGATTCTACTCCCTGCCTGGGCATACCCAGGTGCCCTGTGGGACAAGCTCTCCCAAGAGAGAGGGGAATGGACTTGGGTTGGGTTCCAGAGGGAACATAACAGGGTCAAAAGTCAAACCCCATACGAAGAAGGCAGTCCCTCCCACACTCCCTTCTGCCCCAGCCACTCTTCACCCCCCAAGTCCATTCTCCCTTCCTGAGGGAAGCTGCCCCTTTGCACCCTGAACACGCTGTTCCTGAAGCAGTCTGGCATTAAGTAGGGGCTGTAGGAAGTCACACCCTACGCTGGCACCTCCTCCCTGGGTCTGGGCCCCAGTGTAGCCCCCAAGTAGGCACAGGCTAGCAGTGCTGGGGGCCTCACATGTGCTCAGGCACAGAGGAACAGCTCCCACCAGCAGAAGATGCCTCAGCAACCCAGACCAGCCGAGAGCAGCACGTACCCCTGAAGATGAGTCTGAAAGCAACCTTGGGAGAAGAGAGCAAGCCACTGAAAGGGAGGGCTGATTGGTGCCATGATGGACAGAGTTACAATGTTAGCCACCACCATGGGAAAGACCCAGAGCTGGGGGAAGGACAGTCACACGGGCCTTCAGTTTTACCCACCTGTTATTTCTGAAACTGGACCATGACTCCCAGGCATTCACTGTGATTATTTTTGTATGCCTGAAATATTTCACTAACCAACTGATTTCCAAACCCCTTCCGCCTTCACTTCCAGATCTTCAGGACAAACCCGAGCTCCTTGCCCCAGTGTCCAAGGCCTGGCCTCTCCCAGCTGACCTCTGAAGCCTCCCTCTGCCGCTCCTAGACCTTTGCTCCAGCTGTGCCTCAGCTAGGAATGCCTTTCCTCTGCCCCACCTGGTCTTTCTGGTTAATCCACAGGGACGGGAAGCTTCTAAGTGGTGGAGAAGTGGGATCCAACATGAGTTCTAGCAAGATGCCTTTAGGAGTCCCCGTGAGGAGGGCAAATTGAAGGGTGAGGCAAGGTGGCAGGGAGAGGTAGAGAGAGACCAGCGGTGAGGCCCTTTGCACACACTGGCAACCGCAGCCCATGCCCTGGCATCCTCAGTCCATCAGTAGTTATGGAGATGGAACTCCAGCCCTAGAAGTGAGGACAAGGAAGCAAGGAGCTTCCTTGAGCTCTAGTTGACCTGGGGCACCACTTCCCTAGTTGGTCTCCCAGGGCCTGGGGGGGGGGGGGCGGTGCTCCAAAAGGCCAATTGTCAACCTCAGGTTCTCCATTCAGTGTCTCTCTCCCCGCCACCCCCATCATACTCAGAAATGCCAGAATGGGAAAGCTAGAACAAAATGCAGGGAAACTGGGGACCGGAGAGGTCAGCAGGGGACAGCTGAGGTGAGGTAGGTGGATCCCAGATTCCTGCGACAATGACCTCTAAATGACCTTTAAATCTGGTGGTGGCCCTGGACCCCCTGAGAGCTTCAGGGCGGGCCTATGAGACCACACCCCGCCCAGGTGGGTAGGCTTTGGTGGGGGTCTCAGCATGACCTTGGGCGCCTGCATGTGTGGCACCCCCAACCGTGGACTCTGTGGAGAGGCTGGGGTCCGATCCCCCCCAAGAATGTCTGAAGAAAAGCAGGGGAAGCACCTGGTTTCCCTTGGGGCTGCTCCTCACTTGGAGGCCACCGCCCCGCGAGCCTCCATCTCCTGGCCTGTGAATTGGGGGTCATAACTCCCCCCCACCCCCCGGCTCCTGGTTGTGAGAATGAAATCAATTGTTCAGCACAGAGGACGCGCTCATTCACGGCCATCCATTCACCGGCCCCCGGGAACGTCAGCCTAGAGCAGGGGCTCCCTGTACCCGGATCCTGGCCGAGTAGAACGCAGTGGGGGGCCCTTAGGGGTCACAGCTCTGCCTCTTGACCCCCTCCATATCTAGTCGGGAAAACAGTCCCGGAGGTCTCCCTCAAGGTCATAAAGGGCCCGTGCAGAGGGGAGGTGGAATACGACTCCTGGGGTGACGGGGCAGGCACTGTCCGTGGAGACTCGCATTGAGCGTGGGGCCCCGCGATCCTGCAGGGCCCCGGCCGCCGGCAGGGGAGCCCGCGGGGAGCCTCTCCTCGCCGGCCGCTCGGGTTTCCAGGAGCCCCGCCGGGTGTCGGCCGAGCCAGCCCCACCCCCCGCGCGCCCTCAAGTTTCTCCCAACTTTTCCGCGGGTCCTGCCGGGCGCCCCGCCCACCAGCTGGTGACGCAACAATGGTGCAGCGTAGCGACCAATGAGCGGTGACGGGGCCCAGCAGAGCGGCCCAATGGCGGCGGCGGACGGTCCCGCGGTCCTGCCGGGCCGGGGCCGCACTGCGCCTCCCGCCGCCCGCTCGCCCGCCCGCCGCCGGCGCCGCCGCCCAGCTATCCGGCCGCGGTGGCTCAGACCGCGGCTGCGGCGGGCGCGGGCGGCGGCGGCCCGCCCGTCCTGGGACCTTCGCCTGCGCGCCTACCCGCGGGGGATCGGTGCCCGCTCCGGCCCTCTGCCGGGACCGGGACGTCAGGCCCCCGGCCCCGCCGCCCCCCCCACGGTGAGTCCCCCCTTCCCCCGGCCCGCTCGGCGCGCAGCCCCCGCCCCGGGCGCTCTCCCCCGGCCGCCGCCCCCTCGTGTCCGCTGGGCACATGCACACGCAGGTGCAGCCCTCACTGCACTGGCCACCGGTCGGCAAACACCCTGGCCTCGCCCCCCGCGACCCGCGGCCGCCGGGAGGGGACGGGGAGGAGCTGGCGGGCTGCCCCGGGCGCACTGCCCAGCCCTCGGTGGCCCAACCCCCCATTCACGGAGCCGCGGCGGTGACTAGCTGCCCAGTGACGTGGGGCGGCCCAACTTTACGTAACCCGCCTGGCGCCCCACGGGTATCCACACGGGGTACATACACCTGGGGCGCAGAGTCCCAGGCTTGGGGGGTTGCTCCGGTCATGGGACCCCCCCGGAAGAGCACTCTGGCTGCAGCCCACCCCCACCGCGCCCGTCTCTGTAACTTAGTTACCCAGTGTGTGTGGACGCGGCCTGTCCGCTGACCCAGCCCCCTTGCAACCAAGGACTTATCCTTGAGGGAAAGCAGTGGGGAGCTTGGACCAGGTCAAGGGTCAGAGGCTAGGGTTCAGGTTGGGGCTGGGTGCTCAGAGGGCAAGACCACGCAGGGATCAAGCTGGGCACCCTGTGGGTTGGGCGTCCCCCCACTTCTGGAACGAGCCCAAACCGGGAGGGACGGAATCTGTGTTCTAGGCCTGGCTGTACCATGATTGCTGCCTGACCTTGGACAAGCTTGCCCCTTGCTGGAAAATGGGATGACAGTACCTGGTTCATCTATTAGTTAGGAAGATCAAGAGAAGTAGCAGATCTGGAGACGATCTGCTGTGAAGAGTTGTGCTCATGGTTCTAGGTTGATTTTGTCCTCCCACCTCCTCCCAGAAGCTAGGGTTGCTGATATCCAGCAAACATCATGTTGGGGTGGAAGGCTCCACCCCATCTCGTCCTGCTGGGGCTCAGTGTTTATTCCTCCCACCCTTTTCTTACAGATGAGGAAGTTGAGGCTCAGAGAAGGAAAGTGATACACTCAAGTCCTGTGATCCCAGTCCAGGAACCAGGTAGGTCTGGTTCTAGAGCTCTGACCCTGCCTGGCCCCATGGGGGGAGGCTCTAGGGGCCCCCATCTGTGGTCAGGGTTCAGAGAGATAGGGTTATGGTTAGGTGGGGTTTGGCCCAGGTAGAGTTGTGGATTACAATATTTACCCTCCTACCTGGTCTTTTCTGTTTGGGGTTGGATATACCTGGTCAGCCAGGTCGGGGGGTCCCTGGGCTGGAGGAGGGGTATTAGTGGGTTTTCAGGGTGGCCTTGACTATGGGTGGGGTGGTGAGGGTAGGGGGCAGGGCAGGGCATCTCTAGCAGAAGTGCCAGAGAATGAGACACAAAAAGATTGGGAGATCAGGTGCAGCTTGATCAAGGATGTAGGGAGGTGATTATGGGTCCAGGAGAGAAGGGAGCTGTGAAGAGTAGCTGGAGCTTCCAGGGCAGGTGGGGGTGTGGGAGTCTTACCGCCATCCCCTCCCCGCAGGTGGTCAGCCGCCGGGCCCATGCCGTGAGGCCGCCACCAGCATGCCTTGGGACGCACGGCCCGGGGGCGGTGCGGATGGCGGGCCCGAGGGCGCAGGCGCGGCACGCTCGCGGGCGCAGAAGCAGTGTCGCAAGTCGTCGTTCGCCTTCTACCAGGCCGTCCGCGACCTGCTGCCGGTGTGGCTGCTCGAGGACATGCGCGCCAGCGAGGCCTTCCACTGGGACGAGCGCGGCCGCGCCGCCGCCTACTCGCCCTCCGAGGCGCTGCTCTACGCGCTCGTGCACGACCACCAGGCGTACGCACACTACCTGCTGGCCACGTTCCCGCGCCGCGCGCTCGCGCCGCCCAGCGCCGGCTTCCGCTGCTGCCCTGCGCCCGGGCCGCACGTGGCGCTGGCGGTGCGCTACAACCGCGTGGGCATCCTGCGCCGCATCCTGCGCGCCGTGCGCGACTTCCCGCCCGAGGAGCGCGCGCGCCTGCTGGACCGGCGGGGCTGCGGCCGCGTGGAGGGCGGCGGCACGGCGCTGCACGTGGCCTGCGAGCTGGCGCGCCCCGAGTGTCTCTTTTTGCTGCTCGGCCACGGCGCGTCTCCCGGCCTGCGGGACGGCGGCGGCCTGACGCCGCTGGAGCTGCTGCTGCGCCAGCTGGGCGGCGACGCCGGGTCCACCAACGCCGCCGCCGCCTCCGGGGTGCCCGCCGCGCCCGGGGAGGCGCGACAGCGCCGCCTGCTGCTGCTCGACCTGCTAGCGCTGTATGCGCCCGCCGGCGCCGCCGCGTCCACCCGCCGGGAGCTGCTGGGCGACCGGCCGCGCTGGCAGCGGCTGCTGGGCGAGGACAAGTTCCAGTGGCTGGCGGGTCTGGCGCCGCCCTCGCTCTTCGTGCGCGCCATGCAGGTGCTGGTCACCGCCATCTCGCCTGGACGCTTCCCCGAGGCCCTGGACGAGCTGCCCCTGCCGCCCTTCCTGCAGCCGCTGGACCTCACGGGCAAGGGGTAGACCTTGCCGGGGTGAGGGGGGAACACCCCCTGGGCGCTGGATTTTTGGAAAATCTATTTTTCAGAGCGATGTACCCAGCACTTTACATATATTGGTCTCTGTACAGGAGAATCTCTGCTTCGTATGTTGCGTGTGTTGCGGGCGGGCCGCGCCGGGCAGGTGGGCCCCCAGCTGCAGGTTTCCTGGGCCTGGCTGAGCTCAGCTCCCCACTGCTCCCCGCTCCCCAACTTTTTGCAAGGGTTCAGGGGTCATGCGACTCTCTAGAGCCAGGCCCAACCCTTCATTCGCTGGCTAGCCACCAAGGGCGGTGAGGACCAGTGGCCTGTCTTGATCTACAGCCTCTAGGACTAGGTGTCCTAGAGGGAGCGACAACAGCTGAGCAAAGGAGTTGAACAGGGGCAGGTGGTGTGGAGGGACAGGCGGGGACGGCTTGTGCGGAAGCTGAGAGCAGGTCTTGTGAAATCCTAGGAGTTCTCTGCATTGGGCACGCTTAGCCTTGTAAACTCCCGTGTGGGGGAGAGAAGGGCAGAAGGCTTCTCCTCCCTCCCACACTGCCCCCCTGTCGGGCCTTGGGTATCCTTGTGACAGCGACTGGACTTGTCCCTGTCCCTTCTGCTCTTCCCTGGCACGTAGCAGTCATCTAGTCCTGGGGCTCCTGCTTCTCTCACCTCCACTGTGGCGCCCCTGGCCCCTGGCTCCAGCCCATCTTCAGGTGGGTTGGATGTTCCTTCTCCCAGGCCTGACCACCCTCCAGCCCTGGGTATGGGTTCCCCTGTGTCCCCCGGCTCAGCCCCCAGTGGGTGTTCAGCAGCGCGTGTGGCTGACGGGGCAGCTATAGCTCCTGGTGGCCGAGGGCTCTTAGCCCAACCCCTGGAGTTGCCTTCTGCCAGAAGGTTCTGAAGATGACCTGTTAACAGACGTGCCACTGCCCCTCAGGAGCATGCTCCGTGCCCTGAGGACCCTGGAGCCCAGGGAGGACGGCCAGGCGGCCCTGCCCGGGGAATTCCATCGGGCCATGAAATTCAACCTGCCCCAGCCCAGGCTGGAGGGCCGCCATGTCCTGCTGGGAGCAGCAGCCTGAAGGTCGGCCCAATGGTGAGGAGGAAGGGAGAATGGATGATAATAGATGAGGCCTAGGGACTGAGATTGCAGGTGGGAGTGAGGGCTCCTCCTTCCTGCTGTGTGTCCTGCGGGTCAGTTAAGTAGCTTCTCTGAACACTGACACTTGGGGCAAATGGATACTAATCTCTCTCCCAGCTCACAACTTGGGGCATCAGGAGCCCTGGCTCATCTAGGCAGTCCCAGGTCTAAAGATCAGCGATGCCGTTGTTGCGGGGAGGGCTTGTTGCCTTTGGGGGTGGATGGAGGTGGAGACAGAGTGACTCAAAGTAATGGGGGGCTCCTGGGCTGTGGGCCTGTGGAGGGCCTTGGTGCCTGGAGCCACCAGCAGCCTCTGCCTGGAAAGACCTACAGGGAGCCTGGGCCTACAGACTTCCTGTCCTGTCTCCCCAGGCCCAGCTCTGTCCTCAGTGGGTCAACCCTCCTGGGCCCCTCTTTCCCTCCACTCTACACCTACAGCTGCTCCTTTGAGGGCCCCGGGCTGGGACTGGGGTGATGCAGAGTTGAAGCTGCCCTGCCTCGGGCCTCCCCGGGAGGCTGTGGAAGGGGCGCCCCACAGAACCCATTGTCAGGCAAACAGGAGGCAGGACCTGGGCAGGATCATTCTGGGCACTGCAGCCTGGGCGCCGAGCCTGAGCACATGTTCAGGGGAAGTTCAGGGGCCCAAATGGGGTGGTTTGGTTGGAGGGTGACCGGGAAGCAGAAGCTATGGGGACTGCTCCATCATTTGCTGGGTGACTTTGGGGCCTCTAGGCCTTGGAGGGCTGAGAGGGCAGGAGGAGGGGATCCCGGGGCACTGGCCCCTGATGTCATCCTCACTGTGGGCGAGTGGGACGGGGTCCGGGAGGGTAATGGAGTTCACACGCTTGGAGCTGCACCGAGGACCACAGAAACCAAGGCCTGGCTGGTGTCACTGCCCGATGGCTGCAGAGTGGGGCCTGATTCCTGCCACAGCTCCTGCAGAGACTCACGGAGGGACGCCTGGCTCAGGCTCAGGGCACCGCAGGCTGTGAGCGCAGAGGACCTAGGCAAATGGTGCAGGGTGATAAGTGGAACGCCGGGTTATCTGGTGGCCACTGCTGGCCAGAGGGAGGGCAGGAGGCTGGGCAGGAAGTACCTAGCATCGGGCTTATCAGAACCTGGGGCCCTGCAGCCCCAGAAAGGGCAGCCGGCGACTCAGCTCTCGGTCATTGGCAGGTGGCCTTGGTGGCTTCTCAGAGGCAACCAGTCTCTCTGCACACAAGGAGGCCACCTTTTCTCCAGAGTGAGGCACCTTGGTTTGCACATTGGGTTCACCAACCCCAGTCTTTCTATGGAAAACCTGACGGCGCCCAGGACTGCCATCCCCACGCCCACCTGGCAGCCCAGGAACCCCAGCCTGTTAGAGCTCGGGGGCCAGAATCGCATTCCCCCACCTGCCTGTGGGGGGAGGACAGGGGAGGCGAGGCCACTCCTCCACAGAGGGGTCGTGATCTCGGGCAGGGAACCTGGAAGGGACATCACGGGATGGCCCATGCTATCAGGGTGGCCTGGGGGAGGTGGCTGTGAGGGCAGGGGAGTGAGGGCCGCACTCGGACTTCAGCCTTGGTATCACCTCGATGCAAATTACTCTGATTTCCCTTCTGTTTCACCAGCTTCAACTACTGGGCTGAGAGCAATTTCCTAAATGACGGCCCGTCCTGTTCAGAACAAGGATGCTTCCTGGGCACCGGGAAGGAAGGAAGCCAGCACGGTCAGGGGAAGCTGTGCAGGGTCTGCCCCTGTTCCAGAAGCGAGAGGCTGCTGCCATGGCTCCCCTGTGGTTCAGTCCGGCTGCATTTTTAAATGGAGGCATGATTGACCTATAATAGAGGCACATTTTATATATTTTAGAATATATAGATGGAATATATAGAATAAAAGATGGGAAGAGGCCTTTTTAAAACTTTTTTAAATAGGCTTTACATCTAGCATGGGGCTTGAACTCAAGACCCTAAGATCAAGAACCACATGCTGTCCCCACCGAGCCAGCTGGGTGCCCCGAGAATCACAGACCTTACATGTGTCATGAGGAGTTCTGACAAATGTCTACACACATGTAACCACCCCAGTCAAGACAGAGATTTCTGTCTTCAGTGATTTGTAAAACGAATTTCTGCTTCTAGAATTCACGCTCCAGGTGGAACACTGGACCCGCAGGGAGAAACCAGGGCAGGGCGTGGCTGGGCTTCCAGGACAGGGGCGTCCTGCTCTCCCCTCCCCCCACGTGGCCGCCAAATAAAGGGGCCAACTTCAAACTTACTATAAGCATTTTCCTGTATTGTAAAATGCTTCGTAAGTGGGATTTCTCAGAGGTCTTTGGTGTTTGCTTTGTGACATTTGACTCACTAGTGTTGACGGCATAAGGAGTCAATGTTAGGACTGTTTCTAAAATGTGAATTTTATTTCTTTTGAAATAAATAATACATTTATATGGCTTGAAATTCAAAAGATACAAAAATGTCTAGACCACAGGCAGCCACTGTGACCAGCTGTGTAGCGAACCCACCATCAGTTAAACGGGTCTCAATCTCTCTCTCTCTCTCTCACCCTCTGCACGGTCTTTGGCCCAGCCACATCCCTACGCACAGCCAACAGCATGGATGCAGCCACGTCGTGGCCTGTTTCCCCCAGGACACCTGCCCTGTGACGGCAGCACCCGACCTTGTCAGGCCACTCCTAGGGGTCACAGGACAGCCTGTGTCATACGTCTGTCCCCGACTTAGGATCTGTTCTTGAGGAAAGGGTCCCAGAGGTGGACTTGGTGGGTTTGCAGGTTTTAAGTCCGCTCCCCTTGCTCCGTCCGCACCCTGCCTGTGTGCCAGGCGTTTGCTGAGAACACCCTTTCATCTGTGTCCATACAAGGGCCTTAGGTGTTCCTCTGACTGGTGTGGACATGTTTTTAAGGTATATATTCACCATAGGTGATGTCGCAACTTCCCCCTTGAAGTGGGGTTTTAAATTTATAGTATTGGACTATTTTGAGGAAATCAAATCTAAATACTTAATTTCCTCTGTGGGAAAGCCCTTGTCCTCCAGAAATCAGATACTACTACCCCTAGTTTTTTGTTTTTTTTTTAAGATTTTATTTATTTATTTGACAGACAGAGATCACAAGTAGGCAGAGAGGCAGGCAGAGAGAGAGAGAGAGGAGGAAGCAGGCTCCCCGTGGAGCAGAGAGCCCGATGCGGGGCTCGATCCCAGGACCCTGGGATCACGACCTGAGCTGAAGGCAGAGGCTTTAACCCACTGAGCCACCCAGGCGCCCCTACTCCCACTAGTTTTAAAGTGGGTTCCACACCCAGCATGGAGCCCCAATGTGGGGCTTGAACTCAACCCTGAGATCAAGATCTGAGCTGAGATCAAGAGTCGGAGGCTTCACTGGTTGAGCCATCCAGGCGCCCCTGATTTAAAGATTCTTTAATCCATTTAATATTTTGTCCACATAATGAAGGGGTGGGGCACATCAATTGTGACCTCCCCTGCCTGTTCCCTCCCCTAGATGTGCCTTCATCACGCTAGTTCCCCGCCAGGCCGGTCGGGCCGCCTGCTGTCCCCAGTACGCCCTCCCTCCCACGCTTACTTCGCCCTTGCTGTCAGCACTCTTGGTAATTCCCACCTGGGTCTTCCCAGGTCTGGAGTTCCACAGAGCTGGGCTCCGCTCCCAGTGGCCCCTGTGTGACCTCCAGCAAGTTACTGAGCCTCCCTGTCACCAAGGCTGACAAGATTTCCCTCAGGGGCCTCTAGGGGTACACGGAGCTGTGCAGAAGCCCTAGGCACACGTCTGGCATCCGGGGCACTTGTGGGCACGAACATTATTCTGGGACTTCTTCCCTGCCTCCCCTGACATAACATCCCAGAGAGGGTTCTTTTCTTTCTTTCAGATTTATTTATTTGAGAGGGAGGGAGAAAAAGAGACAAGAGCAAGGGAGAGCTTAAGAGTAGGGGGACAGAGAAGCAGACTCCCCACAGAGCAGACAGCCCGACGCAGAGCTCCACCCCAGGACCCTGAGATCACAATCCGAGCTGAAGGCAGACACCTCACCGACTGAGCCACCCGGCCCCCAGCCACTGAGAGTTTTTTTTTTTTTTTTTTAAGACTTTATTTATTTGACAGAAGAGAGAGATCACAAGCAGGCAGAGAGGCAGGCAGAGAGAGGGGAAGCAGGCTCCCTGCTGAGCAGAGAGCCCGATGCGGGGCTCGATCCCAGGATCCTGAGATCATGACCTGAGTCGAAGGCAGAGGCTTAACCCACTGAGCCGCCCAGGCCCCCAGCACGTGATATTCTTTATCGTGGCCCCCTCCGTAGCCTGAGACTGAGGGTGACAAGGGAAGTCATTGGCATTTGTACCTGTCTGTGTCAGAGCACATGTGTGCAGTAGAAGCGAGAGCTGCAGGCCCAGGATGCCTGCGTCGACAGGGGTGAGAAGCGTGGGAGGGACGCTGCAGGCCGTCAGTGTTTCTTTTTTTCTTTTAAATATTTTATTTATTTATTTGACACAGAGAGAGAGAGATCACAAGTAGGCATTGAGGCAGGCAGAGAGAGGGGGAAGCAGGCTCCCCGCTGAGCAGAGAGCCCCATGCGGGGCTCGATCCCAGGACCCTGAGATCATGACCTGAGCCAAAGGCAGAGGCTTAACCCACGGAGCCACCCAGGCGCCCCATTCCACCAAGCGTTCTGACAAACAGTTAAACGCTTTGGGAAGGATGGATGTCTACGGTTTCCTTTGTTTTTCATCAGGGACATCGGACATGTCTTCTGAATTCAAACTTTCTCCGCCGTCTTCTGTGGAGTGTGACATTTCCTGACAGGAGCGGGACACACCTCATTCAGGTCTTCCGTGGCATACAACGTGTCCTGCTGCTATGAATGGGATCCTCTCCCACATGCTGGTTTCCAGCAGGGCGCGGCCGACACTTGGGTTTGTTTCTTGGATGGAGTCTTAGGCCCAGGGGCTCGAACCCTTCCGAAGCCTGCCCATGGCAGCCTGGCCTCGCCGGGCCTCCAAGCAGAGACAGCTCTGTGCTCCGCCTCCCCTGACGGCGTCCTTCCCACGGGCGACCGGGGGCGCATCTACCTCTGGATGGCCACCCTGGGGACGCTGGTGCATATTTAAACATCACATCCGCCACGCTTTCCTGGCTGTGGGTCTGGGCTGGCCGACGCCATTGGCAGAGTCTTCCAGCACAGGTGGGCAGGCCAGCCTCGTGAGTGCCTGCTGGGGGCCCTTTCTCACAGCCCAAACACCAGACTCGACCAGGTTTGGAAAAAGTCTAGTTTATTGCACTGTCTCAAAGCACAACTAAAAATTAAAACCAGAAGGAAAAACCATACAAAGCACTGAAGCTAAAAGTAGTTTAAAAGTATCCAACTAGACTGAGGTTTAATTGCACTAAAGTCCCGTGGGTTTAGGGAACTCTGCCGTTGAGGGGGGCCGGGCAAGGCACAACATACACAGAGAGAGGCCGCAGCCAGCCTGGGCTGGCCTCTGCCGTCACCGAACTCTGAAAACAAGGATTCTACAAAAGTGGAGTGTGAAGTAGGATCTGGGATTTCAGACTCTTGTCCTCGTTTAGACCAGGAACGCCCCCATCTTTGCAGCTGGCCGGGTCCCGTCAGAGGACACATCTGACCGCTCTTCAGCTGTGGCCTGGGGGCTCCCGGACACTGGCTTAGGAGAAAACAGGCGTCGAGTAACTGGGCCCTGGGCCAAAGGCAGACTAAAAAAAGCGGCGAGGCTGGAGTCCTGCTTGGGAGCCGCCTGCGGGATTGGGAGGCGCTGACCCCGGGGTGGACCCGTGGTGGGGCTGCCGAGCCCCTGGCCCAGATGCCTGTGAGGACCCCAAAGACTGAGGTCTGGCGAGGCCACTGCAGGCCCCGTCGGGAACTCCCAGGAGGCATCCACGTGAGCTCGAGCCAGCCGGAAGGTCCCACGACGGCCCCAGAGGGGGTACCCGAGCTCGGGGAAGCTGCGGCGGAGGACCAGGCAGGCCCAGGGCAAACCTCGCGGAGGAACGAAAGGCCTTCCGCTGGTTTCAGGGAATACATTTCTCCTCTAAATTTATAAGAGCTGATTTCGAATGAGGTATCTTATGCAGGTTTGTAATACAACAAACAAAAAAGGCAATAATTAGTAGACACATCCTGTGAGGACGCTTCTGGGCTCCACAACGGCCGCCAGCAGCACTGCACAGCACTGCGACGAGCGCGCTCAGTGAGCTCCCAGGGCTGAGCTCCCCCACGGCCCACTGCGCCTCCCGGGGCCACGGCTGCCTTGGAAACACGTGCACCTTTTCTAGTCCGTGTCCTCCACCGGCCTGTATTGTTTTGGCTAAAGTGTGTTCTCCAGGAAGCGAGCATGCCGTGCCCTGTGAGTGGGCTGGGAGGGCACGGGTTGGGGGTGTGTGTGTGTGTGTGTGTGTGCGCACGCGCGCGCTGTGTGCTGGCACAGACCAGCGCCCCACCTCTCTGACGTAGGCTGGGTTTCCCAGCCGGGGTGTCCAGCATGGAATGTGCTAGAACTCACGTCCCTGTGGTGACCGTGAAGCTGAGCGGGACCCCCTCAGCGGTGGGAGCACGCTGACCTCCGGCTCCCTAGCTCATGCCTGCGGCGGGCCTGGCAAGGCCGGGAGGAGGCCGGTGCTGCCGCGCTCGGAGGCGGCCTCTGCAGGAGCTCAGAGGCACGGCCGCGCCAGCAAGGGCTCCAGATCACTTGGCTGAGGCTGTGGGTTCTGGAACAAGACGGAAACAAACATGGATGAAAGCAAGTGTGGGCGGTCCAAGCCGGCCCGACATGTCTGGACAGGAGCCGACAAGGTGTGACCAAGAGCCCGCGACTCCGAAACCACCGTGTCCACCCCCCTCTCTCGGCCTGCTCCCTCCTGAGCGCCTGGTCCAAGGCTCCGTCAGATGACCTCCCACTCGTCTTCCAGGTCCTCGGGGTGGGGGGTGGTGGCATGGCTGCTCGCGGCACCATGTGAGTGGCTGAAAGTCCTCGTCAGCCGCTGGAGGAGGTAGCCGGGGGGGCCCACGGCCCACAGCTCATCTGACGAGGTCACTGCAGGGACGAGAGGCAGCCGCACGCTCGTGAGTCACCCACTGGGGCGGCGGGCACAGGTGCAGTCGGCCAGCTCCCCGTCCTGCCATG
Source organism: Lontra canadensis (assembly GCF_010015895.1). Classification (NCBI taxonomy): domain Eukaryota; kingdom Metazoa; phylum Chordata; class Mammalia; order Carnivora; family Mustelidae; genus Lontra; species Lontra canadensis. Next base: position 2,300,782 of record NW_022631102.1, read on the forward strand.
GCACTTTCTAGCTGGCGGCCCCAGACACGCCACCCCCAATCTGTGCCTCAGTTGCCTCAACTCTAAAGTGGGTGGCCCAGTTCTGGCCAGCTCTGGCCAGCAGGGTGCTGGGTGCCCTCCCTCAGGTGTGACCCTCGGCTCTTGGGAGAGCAAGCCCTGTGGGAGCAGCCTCTTGTGGAGCCCCCACTAACCTTGTCCACGGGAGCCCCAATCCCATGGAGCCCGGCACTTGCCTGTGAAACACGTCACGTTGCCAGGAATTTTCTTCCAGTAGTCTCCCGCGGGGTTCTTGTCAGTGATGCCGTACCGTCGGGCAAGGTCACCGTTGGGGCAGCGGGCCCACACAGTCCTGGTGCTTAGTGCCAGCTGGCAGGCCTGCAGCCCTGCATGCCAATAAGGTGTCCGTCTGTCCTGAGCCCCCCAGCTGGGACAGGCCAGACCGCCCTCTCCCATGAGTTTGCTCCCTCCCCCAACTGGGTCCTGTTGACCAGGGGGCTCTGTGCGGACAGTGCCCTGCACTATAGGGCTCCGAGCGGTGGCCGAGGGAAAGGATGCCCCACCAGGCAGAGCTAGCAAAGCCACCAAGAGCCCAAGGCCAGGGCACACCAGGACCCAGGAGGTCTGGAAGCAATCAGCCCACACAAAACTCCAAGGGAACGAGGCTACTCCCTCCAACAAAGGGTGTTTGATTAGATCCTTGCTGTCCCCTGCCTCAGTGGGACAGCAGAAAGGAAATGAAACCCCGAGTGCAAAGGCCGGGCCTGCCGTGTGGAGGCCGGGCCGCTGGACTGAGCAGATGCCCGCGGGAGGGGGCAGCTTGTGTTCCCACCTGGCACGTGCTCCCAGTCGGTCCCCACGGGCATCTCTTCGGTGATGCCGGCCCGGACGTGCACGTTCCACCTGCTGTCAAGCGCCCACAGCATCTGGTCATTCGGACTACAGTGGACGCTGACCAACGTGACCCCTGCGGGCTGCGAGCAGGAAGAGACTTTCCTTAAGGAAGGAGGTGGCAGGGCATGTCGTTTTTGAAGAGAGCAGGGACAGAGGGTTTGGAGCCCGACACAGTGCAGGAGGTGCAGCAGGAGGCAGAAAGGACCTCACATGGACAGACGCCATCCCTGCTGCGCCAGGCGAACCAGATGGAGGGACCGCCCAGCGTGTCAGCAGCAGCGTGTCCTGAGGGACAGGGAGGCAGGGACGGGCCAGAGGGCAGGAGGGTGCCAGAGGTGCACACGGGGTCCTGTACTGGGACGGGCAGGTGGTGGCCATGGGCAGCAACAGAAGAGGCTGGTGTGGCCACTGTTCATGCCTCTGCCTGATGGCAGGTGAGGCAGCACGAGGGAAGGCGGGCTCTGGGGAAACCCGGGCCTCAGAGGTCCCCGCACGCGTAGCACACGGCCCCAGGCTCACAGCTCCATGCGGAGAGAAAGCAAACACAGCAGAGCATTACCAGTGGCTGAATCTGGACGAAGGGTCTATGGGACTTTGTTGAAATATACCTGCAGGGTTTCTGTGGGCCTGAAGTTTTTTCAAGATAAAAAGTTTAATTTAAAAAAGTATAGAAATGGGGTGCCTGGGTGGTGCAGTTGCTTAAACACCTCTTGATTCTGGGTCAGGTGATAACCTCAGGGTTGTGAGATCGAGCCCTGCATCAGGCTCTGTAGTCAGTGCAGTCTGCTTAGGACTGCCTCTCCCTCTGCTTCCCCTACTCCCTGTGAGCTCCCTTTCTCCCTCTCTCTCTAAAATAAGTAAGTAAATGTTTAAAAAAACTATACAAATAAAATCCACCAAGATATGCTATTGCTGTTGTGGGAATGCAACAGAGGTGCAGGGAAGGAGGTTTCTGTCTGCCCCGGGGAACTCCATCAGCGGGGTGGGGTGGCCTGGGGAGGGGCGAGGTTGGTGTCGCAGCGGGCCTCCCCACGCACTCTGAGCCCTAGTTTCCACTCTGCTTATCATTCAGGTGGGACAGGATGAGGGCAAGGCTGACCACGAGAGAGCCTCTGTGTGCACAGCAGGAAGTGGGGACTGGCAGGCCAGAAGGCCAGTGACTCTGCCCACCAGGTACAGGCCTGGCCCTTGGTGGCCTCATGACCAATGTCAGCTAAGAACAAGGGCATCATTTAATTCCCACTGTCTCTTCTTTAGGCACCATGCTTATAAAGGGCCCATCTGGAGCCACCCACCTGGCCTGGGTCCTGCCACCCAACAGGAGGACACCTCTTGGCTTGAGCTGCCCTCCAGCATGTCCCCTTGGGCAGTGACATCCCCTGCTGGGTTGGCTTCCTGTCCCCGAGTGCGCACAATGCCAGCTGCCCTGCCCTACTCCCCGGTCAGCCTGGGTCCACGTTCCCATGTTCCATATCTCCTGGTCCCTTGTCCGCTTTTCATAGGACAAGTGGAAGCCCCTTCAGTGTCCTGTTTGCCACCTACTGACCTGTTCTGGTTCATCCAGGGCTGCGCACCCCTTAGCTGGACACGTCCCTGCCTGTGAGGATAGAGCCATCTGTACAGTCCCAGCCCTGTCACCGGCAGTGCTGGTGAGCACCGAGCCCAGGGGTCTGGCTGTCCTCCCACTACCGACTGACGCTGTGCATTTTCCCGGACCTCTTGGTAGGCCCTGCCTTCCTGGGCTGCCTCAACTGGACCCAAAGCAGTCCCCGGCGGGCACTCAGCGCTGACGCGCGGCTCTGCGCTTCTTCCCCCGGGCTGTGGTGGACGCGGTCCCTCTCCATGCCTCACGCTCAAGACACATCCGCATGAGGGGCTTCCTGTTGTCACGCCGACATCACACAACTTCCAGGCCAGCCACCAGACCCCCTCAAGGCACGTGGGCAGAGGGGCTCTCCGTGCTCCCTCCGCCCCATCAAGGGGGCCAGGGGCTCCGGGTCTCACTACCGGCCACTCGGGGCAGGGGCTTCCCACCTGCTTGATTCACGAACGGATGAGCCAGCCTCTGAGCAGGGGGGCCAGCAGGTGCCCAGAGGCTCAGCTGATGGGCGACCAGGGCACACAGAGTACAGTAGCCACTGTCCGGAGGGTGTGAGGTTCCTCGCACTGCGTTGTCACCCACCACTGGGTGCCCGGCATCTGCCTTGCCTGCTGCATGGCCCTCAAAATAGCTCCTGTGCTTTCCGAGCGGGGGAAACCTGAAGCTGCTGCCGGCGTGCTTCCAGACACCGGGAGCTTCCCACCTCCCCTCCCGACCTGGGCCTGCCTCTGGCTGCTCCAAATTTCTCCCTTATATGGAGCTCATGGGCACACGAGCGGCCACACGCTCCCAGCCTCGCAGCAGGGGCCATCTGTCCATCTGTGGTGTTCTGAGAGAGAACTGGCATCCGTCCGGAGTCCTACGGCCACAGGCGAGGGTACCCTGGCTCAGCGCATCAGGCCTGCAGACACGAGGCCCGGGGAGCCTGGGAGAGTTGGGCAGACTGGGCTGCCTGTGCGGGGGATGGGATCGGTCAGGCAAGAATCATAAGGTTTTTGAAGGCTGGTTTCAGGGGAGGACAGGTGCCATCAAGAAATAAAAGGAGCGCTGTGATGGGGGGACAGACCTGTGACAGTGGAGATCCAGAGAGGAGGTAGCCTGAGGGAGACACAGCAGCTGGGGGATGAGGGGCCAGCATGGGAGGCTCAGTGGGGAGCATGCGTATGGGGGGAGGGGTTGTACGATTGGTTCTACAAGCTTTTCGTGACCGTGCTACCAAACCAGTCCCTGTGGAGGACCAGGCCTCTGAGACGTCGCTGAGGCTTGGCACCACCCCGGACAACAGTCACCAATATAAAACCAGAGTAGCATATAAAGCCCCGAGTCACTCCCCAGCACCAGGCTGCAGATGCATAGGTGAGCTCCGAGGGAGCCCCCTGCCATCTCCCCTGTCCGCTGGGCAGCCAGGATTGGGCCCGCAGGGCTGTGGGCCTGGGGCTGGATTCCGTGGAACCACACACAAAGCCACAGAGCACCTGGCCCTGCTCCAGCTCTGAGGGCTGCTAGGTGTACCAGAATCCAAGGCGTCTGGGCATTTCTGCTTACCCCACTCACTTTTTATCGAAGGTTCACATGCATCCAAAAAAGCACACAAATCCTAAGTGTATAGTTTGCTGGGTTTTCACTCTGAGCACAGATCTGGAACCTGAACACGAGCCTGGCTGTGCACCCAGTTACCACCCTGCCTGCTCTCCACACCCCACACACGTGAACGACATGAACCTCACTCCGACAGAGGCGGCGGCACAGAGGCCTCTGAAACGGGTAACGGCCCTCCCCAGCAGCTGGAGGCCTGCCCCGGGACAGCCCAGGGGAGACCACAGGGAGAGGGAGGGCCGCAGGCCCAGTCTCAGAAGACAGAGGAGCACAGATGGTCCAAATGAAAGCATGCAGGGAGGCCGATAACTGTGCACTGGAAGAGGAAGAGCAGAACGTCCTTATGAAGCAGGTCATCTTGCAGCATCTCCCAGACTGGGTCCCACAGAACACCATGCCACCCCCACAGAGGGTCTCATGCTGCCAGAGCTCTCGGACCCACTGCCTCCTGAGCACTTCCATCGGGGGTCCCGCAATCGCCTGCTGGACGGGAGCACCTGCAGTGCACTGGGCCCTGTGCTAGGCATTGGCGAGACCTCAATGCAAACCAACCACACACCCCGGCCCCCGGGAGCTTTCGGTCCACTGGGAGGGCTGGATGAGGGGGCGCTAGGAGAGTCTTGGTGCAGGAGGGGTGGATGGCCCGGCGGGGGGTCGCCTGACCTGGCCACCCCGGGAAGGTACGCTGGACAGGCCCAGTGGTGGCAGAACCCACAGACAGGTGCAGGTTTGGAAGCAGGAAGGACACAGGGTGGCTGGAGCCCAGTGATCAGAGACAGAGTGGAGAGAGGTCAGAGGGCATGAGGGCCACTGGCGGAGGGAGGAAGTGGATTTCGTGCTGAGTGAGGTGAGAAGCCACTAGACGGTTGTGAAAACAGGAGTAACGCGATATAATCCTGGATGTTGGGAGGACAGGCCTCGGAGAGGCCCGCTCTGGAATCCTGGCGAGACAAGAGATGGCCCGGCCCAGGGGTGGCAGTGGACCATCTCTGGGCAGGCATGCAAGGTGCCAGCCATGTCACTCCGGGGCTGCTACTTATCTGGATCCTTCCCCTGCACAGGCGGGTTGATAAACAGACACGTGAGCACAGTGGCTGCTGAGTCAGAGTGCGAAGACAGAGAGAGGCCTCTAGCGAGATACACTGACGCCCTTCCCAGAAGAAGGAAACGAATGGCTGAGAAGTTGGCAGCTGGGAGGTGGGCAGTGGACACGGCCAGTCAGCTGGCAGGGCTCGGGCACCCTGCAGAGTCGCGAGTGAGCACCTGAGGGCCGGCCAGACTGGTGGGGCTGGACACGTCCTAGGGCCAGAAACCGGAAAAAATGCCACAGCTAACAGCAACTGACTTCTTGTTTCTCTGGAGCAGACGGTGCTAACAGGTGTCAGGGTGCCTCCTGGCGGGAGCCCACACACCACGAGCCAGAGTGGGCTCCGCCACGCACTCACTCACGGCAAGGGCTTGTCCCCGAGTTTAGCAGCCACCTCCCTGGACCTCTGTCAGATTTATTTGGTGAACTCAGATTTTCTTTGGTAATGGTCACTTTGGATTTGTTCTTTTGTTCATAGACTACTGTTTTAACTTTTTAAATCGCAGGAGAATCACCATACGGTGCTGTATCCGCTTCAGGCGCACAACACGGTGGCTCAACCACTCCGCACGTTCCCACAGGGCTCCTGTAGGAAGTGGGTCGCCACATGTCATCGAGCAGCATGGTGACAGTGCCGTTGCCTCTATCCCCCGTGCTGTACTTCCCACATCCGTGACTTCTTCATTTCACAAATGGAAGTTTGTGCCTCTCAATCGCCCTCATCTACGTCACCCACCCCTAAGGCTGTCTATCTCCCTGGGCCTCATGGAGGGCACCCGAGAGCTCCTGGCTGAACATGGGGCACTCAGGTCTACTGGCTGCGTGGCTGTGAGAGAGGGACAACACAGCCTGGGGCTAAGTGAGCCTGAGCAGGTCAAACTGAGCATACCAGAGGCTTCTGGACAGAGTGGGCATGACTCAGGGTCCCAGCTGCCTGCTAGTGACCACCACAAAATCCCAGCCCCTGGGCCCTACACTCCCACAGGCTCGTTAGCGAAACATAAACAATGAAATCAGAAGGAATTGTAAAAAGTGATTTTGAGGACATTGACTGTTAATACTTTGATTTATTTTTAGCTTTTTTCCTATGGCAAGCTCTTTATTTAAAAAAATCTGGCTTATGTCATTTTGTGTTCTGCTTTTGGCTCAGTTCGCCATATACAAAGCCCTTCCCCAGGCCGCCACAGCTATGATTCCAACAGGGGCTCTCCCCCAGTCACTCAGGGCTTTCTGGAAGACAGACGTGGGCCTCGCATCAGGTGCTCTCCAGAGGGCCCAGTCCCTGGCATTTGTGATGCCGTCATTCTCAGGCAGAGTCATGGAAACATCTGTAACTGATGGGATAATAACAAAACAGTGGCAAGCAGGAAGGGCTGGACATGGGTGTTGAGTGTGACTCAGAGGTCAGGAGGAATACAAAATGAGGTCACTAGCAGTCCCTGGAGACCTGGGCAGACCGGGAGTGGCCTGGGGCCTTGGGACCAGATTGAGAAGGGTTAAGAGTGAGAAGACAACAAACCGGGAGGGAAGGGGAAAGGGTGGCAAAGCCCGGGTCGGGGGGAGGCTCAGGGCCTATGCCCAGTCCTACCCTGGAGGAGTGGAGGACTTCTTCCATGGACAGGGGCCTTGTCGCAGGGAGGGAGGAGACCGCGCAGAAGAGCCATCAGGCACCAAGCGCTACCAGCCCCACAAGCTCCCACCAGTCTCTGGGACACCAGGGTCATGGTCCTGACAGCACACTGTGTCTTAGTGACCTTTGTTTCCCAAATGACAACCAAACAGTAGGCCCTGGGGAATGTTTGTTGAAGCGGAGAGAATGGAGGTTCTGGAAACTCACTGACTGGCGCTTGCCAGCCTCTCAGCCGGGCTCTCAGCCACCTACCCACCCATCTACCTATCCTCCCCGTCAGCACATACCTGCCTACCCCTTGTGCCTCCACCACGCTCCTACCAACTACCAGGTCACCGACCCAGCCAACAGAGCTTTACCTGAGCACCTGCCATGGGCCAGGCCTGGTGCGAGGTGCTAGGAATCAATCTTCTTGATCACTGGTATAAAGCCTGGTGAGAGATACATCGTTAATCACGAAGTCCCACAAAGAAAGAGAAGACTCCAACAGGGAAGGCCAGTGTGAGGTGCTCTGAGAACATATGGTGTGCGTCAGACCAGGGCCAGGACGGCAGGAGGAGTGTGTCAGGGGGAGTGAGGGCACGGGGAAGGAGCTGGCAAGGGCCCTGGGGCCAGATGCCAGGCCAGGCGGCTGGAGTGGGAAGGGCAGGGTGGCACTGCACAAGGCCTGCCTCCTCGTACAGCGCGGGAAGGTCCACTGGGGCCCAGGGCTCTGAGGCTGAAGGTGTTTGGAGAGGGAGAGCTTAGAGGAGGTCCCTGAGGGCAGACGGTAAGAAACAAGATGGCACGTACAAAAGGCTTCTCGGCTGACTTGAGGGCACGGTGCCTTGGCCTCTGTGAGAAAAGGGTCAAGCTGGAGGCCGTATGGAAAAGACAGGCACCTCCTTGGGGAGACAAGGCAGCAAAGGTTCCATCAGTGTCACTCGCCCTCTGCCACCACTCTGAGGGCTCTTGAACATGGTCCAAGACACAGGGTTTCCCAAATGGCGACTGGAGAAGTCCCAACACGCTGACCACCGGTGGAAAAGCAAACGCCGAGGTGGGGGTGAACAGGGAGCAGGCTGTGCAGACGACGCATCACACAGGCCATTTTCAAACGAGGAAGCTTGTTTTTGCTGAACCCAAGCCCCTCCAGAGGGAAGGTGAGTGAGAGCAGGTCCAGTGGTTCCTAAACCTTAAGTCCCCAGGATCTGTGTAGGGAACTTATTAAAATGGCACATTCCTTATTATTTAGCCGGAAAAAAAAAAGAATGAAATCTTGCCATTTGAGGAGGGAGCCAGAGGGCACTGAGCTCAGTGAAATCAGTCCATCAGAGAGAGACAGATGCCGTATGACTTCACTCATGTGTGGAATTTAAGGAACAAGACAAACGAGCACATGGAAAAAAAGAGAGAGGAACCCAGAAACAGACCTGTGACCACAACAGAACAGACCACGGGGAGGCAGGGAAGGGGGCTTAAGGAGCACACGTGTGAGCAGCACCGGGACGCGTGTGGGAGGCCCAGATCAGTACAGTGCGCACCTCAGACAAATAGAACACTGTACGGTAACAGACCAGAACTTAAGTAAAACTTTATATTAAGGAATGAATGAAGGAAGGAACAAATGGCACATTCCTGGGCTTGAGTCAGCCTTTCTGCATCAGACTCCGGGGCTAGGGCCCAGACACAACCTTTTCATAAAACAAACAGCTCAGAAAATTCTGTTCCGATTACCTGTGGGTTACCTCCCCCCTTTTTTTGGTAAAGATTTTATTTATTTATCTGAGAGAAAGAGCATGGAGGGGGAGGAGCAGAGGGAGAAGGAGACTGGGCTGAGCGTGGAGCCCGATGTGGGGCTCAATCTCATGACCTTTTTGAGGATCATGAGCTGAGCCAAAATCAAGAGTCAGTCGGTCAACCACCTGAGACACCCAGGCGCCCCTCTGTGGGTTACCTTTTGAGAAACTGCTCTGCCCTTCTGTCAAGAAGTAGGCAAGATGATACTTCCCAAAGTAGTCTACAGCAAGCTCTATCAAAATCCCAGCTCAGTTCAACAGAAATGGAAAGGTAAATCCTAAAATTCATGTGGAATTGCAAGGGACCCCGAGTAGCCAAAACAATCTTAAAAAAGAAAAATCTGGAAGACTCACACTTCCTGATTTCAAAACTATTATGAAGCTACAATGTTCAGTGTGGTACTGGCCCATGGACAGACACAGAAATCAGTGGAATGGAACTGAGAGTTAAGAAAAAAATCCATATAGTTCAAGTGACTGCCAAGATCGAGAAGACTGCCAAGACCATTCAGCGGGAAAAGAGCAGTGTTTTCGACAAGTGGTGCTCGCACAACTGGAGAGCCCACGTGTGAGAGAGTGAGGTCGGACCCTTACCTCACACCATATACAAAATCATCTGGAAATGAATCAAAAATAAATGAGAGAGCTAAATCTGGCAATGGTGTCTTAGATATGATATGAAAGGCATGAGCAATAAAGAGGAGAGATAAACTGGACTTCACCAAAATGAAGAACTTCTGTGTATCAAAGAACACTGTAAAGACAGCCCACACGATGTGAGAAAATATCTGCAAGCCACGTATCTAATAAGGGTCTAGTGTCCAAAATAAATAAAGAACTCTTAGAACCAACAAAAACATAAACGAACCATTTAAAAAACAGGCAAAGGACTCGAACAGACATTTATCTAAAGAAGACACACGAATGGCCAACACCACCATGAAAAGATGATCGACATCATTAGTCATTAGGGAGATGTGAATCAAAACCACACAGTACCGTTTGTACCGACTGCGAGGACTAGAAAAAGGAAAACGGGAAATAACAAGTGGAGAGGATGTGGAAACATGGGAACCCTCCTACTTGACGCGCTGGAGCCACCGTGGGAAACAGGCAGTTTAACCTCAAAAGGTTAGACACAGAATGACCGCACGACCCCGAAATCCCACTCCTAGATAAAGCCTGAAGAGCTGGGTCAGATGTTCAAACAGCACCCACACGAGTGTTCACAGCAACAGTCTTCACAACAGTCAGAAGGTCGAAGTGGCCCGAGTGGCCCATCAGCTGTCAAGTGGCTGGGTCTGTCCACAGGGGGTACCATTCAGTGGAAGAACTGATAGAGAAAATCACAAACACACCTTGAACGCCCAATGCTCCGAGAAGGAACCCATCGCCAAAGGCCACCTAGCATAGCAGTCCCTTTATCGGAAATGTCCGCAAGAGGACGATGGGTACAGAGAAAAAGCAGATTCATGGTTGCTAGGGGCCTGGGGAAGGGGGCTGGGGGGTGGCCGCTATGGGCAGAGCGATTTCTTGAAACTCGACGAACATGTCCTGGAGCTAGACGGTGATGAAGGTTGCCCCCAGTGAGAGGGAGGGCAGTACGGCTGACTCCAGGTTCCATGGAAACAGCACTTCTTACTAACGAAATCTCTGACTTTTCTGTTTTAAAGACTTGCTCAAACGATTTTGGGCTGGAAGGGACCCAGCAGACCAGCTAAACCGATTCCCTCAAATTCCGGGTGGAGAAAGTGATGAATCTGGCGCCGACGGTGAGGGCCCGCACCAGAGCTAAGCCTGGAGCTCAGGGCTCTGGGGGCTCAGATCAGAGTTTTCCCAACTTCCAGCAGGTGAAGTTTTTACCCTAAGAAGTGTATGCACACACGTACACACACACTCACACACACGTGAGCACACACCCCTTAGCCAGAATGCGAATACACCCAGGGCAAAAGAAAAAAAATACTGAAAATTTTATGGCCAAAGGAAGTGTTTGTCTGGACAGATCGCTTAGGTATGGGTCTCATGTGAACCTGGACAAAATTCAGGGGGAACATTTCAGGAACACAGAGAGCCAGCAAAGTGGTGGCTCATGCACCCACGTCACCAAGGGAGACACCGGGCAGGGCCAGGGACCAGCCCTATGGCCACCACCTTCCAGACTCTTCCCCATCGCTCCCAGGAGTCTCCCTCCTGGTATCTCTCATTTACTGACTCGTCAATCCACCTCGCACTTGTGACACACTGTGTGACATCACTCTTCCTCAGTGTGCAGTGACTGCCGGGAGCTGCCGCCATGAGGTCCTCTGGCGTGCGGTTTGCTGGTCCTCTGTCCGTGGCCCCACGGTTCTCGTATGCTCGGACTTCTGTGTGGTCCCTTTAGGTTTTCTGTGTCTCCCCTGTTGCAGATCCCCTTTCTGCTTCTGGTCTCTTCCTTCGAATCTCTGAAGCTTGAGAATCAGACGTGGGTATTAACAGGCCTGCATTTAAGGCACCAGCAGACTGTCAGGTGGAGTGAACGCCGAGGCTTCGACGCGCGGACCCTGCTGTCTTTTCTTCCCACTCAGCGTGTGTCCCTGGGCAGACGCCCTCCCCCTCGGGCTCCATGTCCCTGTTCTGAGTGTGAGTCAGATGACCTGCCAGACTCTTGACTCTGGGTTTTCATGTTCTGATGCCGGGTCGCAGCCGACTCTGACTGCCAGGCCGTGTGCTCTGGCCTCGCTGCCGGAGACCAAGGGCAGGTCTTCCACTGGAGGGCCATGGAGCGCTGGCCCTGTGAGCTGCCCCATGGCTGTGGTGACGGCCTCCCGGCCAGCCCCGTCCAAACAGCTCTGCTGGGACACGTTGAACGCATCAGGCTGAAGGGTGAGCTGTTACCTGAAGAGCGAGCTCCGCTGCGAAGAATGTTTGCAAACCGCTGGCCCAGCGGAGAGGAGCTACCAGAGGCCGGGTCTGCGGTTCTGCACGGGAGAAAGGCTCCCCCGCTTCTGTTCCCTGGTCAGCCGACGGCAAAGCCGGACACCCTGTCCCCGTCACTCCAGCACTGGCTCCGGCGATCTCGGACAGCTCCGCGTCTGGTCTCAAGCGTGACGGGGAAGCCGGCGAGCTGATCTGCTGAGAGCAGGAGAAGTGCCAAACAGCACGCGCAGAGGCAGCTTTCCTGGGCAGCTGTCGTGTTCTCGTCCTCCTCAGTCGGGGCTGGCGAAGCCGACTGCGGCCACTCCTCTGTCCACTGCCGGAGACCCTGCCCCTGACGCCAGCCCGACGCGTGGGCCGGGGTCCGCACTGGGGCTCCGTGCTGCAAGGATGCCGGGAGCCCGCAGGCACTACCCGCAGGCACCGGCCCCTGGGCGTCTGACAGCTGACCTCCCGGCGGCCGCTCACAGGCAGGCCCGGCCCTGCGATCCCGCTGGCCGGCTGCTGCGCCCACCCTAACCACCACCCCGATTTCTGAGGGCTGAAGGAGTGTGGGGGGGGGCGTGGGCATCCCCCCAGCGCCGGACCGTGGAGTGTGGAGTTGAAACAAGGTGGCCTCCACCCAGGTTCTCAGCACAAGGGGCTCAGAATCAGCTGTGGAGCCTTAAACCCCACAGCCTCTTGGGCCAGGAAAGCAGAGTGAACGCACACCTCCCTTCTCACTCCCTCCTCAACACACCATGAGAACAGGAGCTCATACCTCCCTTCTAGTGAGAAGACACACAGTGTGAACAGGAGCTCACACCTCCCTTCTCACTCCCTCTGTGACACAGTGAGAACAGGAGCTCACACAGGCTCCAACCTCCTCTGCGCTGGGAGAGCGAGAGGGGCAGGCGGCCACCTGAGGAAGCGGCAAGGCACTGGGGAGCAGGAAAGGCCCTAGTGGGGCCAGAAGGCTGAAAGCAACCGACCGTATGCAGGGAGCCCAGCAACACAGCCCAGCCAGCCACCACGCAGGGAGCCCCAGGCAAAGCTCCTCCCAGCAGTGTGCCCCACTCTCAGAACCAAGACTGCCAATGCCTGAGGCCAGCATCTGCCATGGAGAAGATGAGACAGATGCAGAGAACAAGCATGGAGACCACATGGGAGAAGAAACTTCAGAAACACCCTGGGGGGCGGGGACGCACGGAGGCTTGACAGTGGGAGAGCAACAGGGACTTGCGGGAACTAAAAGAGGCCCACAAAGTCATCCAACAATGGAGGGCAGGAAGAAGCTGAGAGTGTCTTTTAGGAAGTAGGACAAGAGCCAAAGAGGAGAAAATGGGAGAGGGAAGAACAGTGGAGGCCACTGGTTAGGACGTCCTCAGGACAGAAGCAGGAATCCCTGAGAGGGCAAACGGAGAAAACAGGAGGGTAGAGGCAGGAAGCAGATTGCCAATGGGGTAGCAGGACATGAACTCCAGGCTGGGAGGCCTGTCAGCAGAGGCTAAAACAGGCCCTCCTCGGGGCGTGTCACTGCCTCTTCTGGAAACACTGGGAACAGAGAGACCTTCAACTACCAGAGACAGAAGCAGGTTGGACAACGAGGATCAAGGATCAGAATGGCTCAGACTTCTCAACACCAACGCTGGACACCAGGTGACAGAGAAAACCCTTCAAAATTATAAAGGAAAACGATTTCCAAGCCAGATTACTCTACCCAGTCAAGGCCAAGGGTGAATGTGGGCAGAAGACTTTCAAGTTACTTACCATGAGCCATTCTCAGGAACCAACTGGAGGATAGAGCTCACCAAAACGAAGCAAGAGGAAGACTGGGATCCAGGACAGAGAGGACCCAACATGAAGGGGTGGGGGGCAAAGGGCAATCTGAGGTAGACTGGGTGACCAGGCCAGATGGGGGCCGGCCACACCTGCAGGAGGATCCCTCCAAGAGGATGAACTGGATGGGACCAGATGTGCCCAAGGGTATGGAGAGGAAACGGACAGCTGGTGTGGGGCTGAATACGTAAAACCACATAGAAAACCAGATGGCAGAACAAGACCATTATCCAGGGAAAAGAGAGTAGCAGAGGCAGGAAAATGCAGTTTCGGTTACCCCCTTGCTCAGCCTAAGGGGCACGTCTCCTACCCTGCAACGTGGCCGCGAGCGATGGGGGCGAGGGGTGCCGTGGCAGGCAGGCAAGGATAGGGAATGATGGATCGCTCTGCATCCTTCTCTCCCAGCAGAGAGTCAACTGAAAACACTTAGAGCTAGAAGGAACGAGAAATTGCTCCCTAAGCAGTCATTCAGGGATAGGAAGCTAAAGGGAAGTAGCTTTCCAGGGAGGGGGAAACAGGTAGGGAGGCCTGCTTCATGGAGCTTCTTCTAGCTGATACGTTAGCCTCCGTCCTCATGTGAGTGACCTGGACTGAAACTAGCCAACCAAGGCGCCGCAGAGCCCGCTGCAGCCTGCTAAGCTTATCTCCAGGAGAGGGACCTATGCCAGGACCTCTGAAAACATGCCTCGGGTGGGCCTCACGTGGTTCTGATTCTCCACTCTACTGGTCAGGAAATGAAGGGCCAGGGAGTTTGGGCAACTTTCCCAAGGTCTCTTGGTCTCATGGAAAAAGAGAAGTACTAGTTCAGGTTCCTCTGATGCCAAGTAACAGGCTCTGCCTCTAGTGGGGACAGTCCCGGCTGGAGGCCACAGCTTCCCAGAGCACCACACCCTAGCCCCGAGAGTGGAGGCTACTGCAGGTGGCCAGGGAGGAGACCGCACGCCCGCTTCCCGCTGGGTCTGTGCACGCACGTGTGTGCAGACAAGCTGGGAGGACAGCCTCCTGAAGCACCATGGACTCGAGCCCTGCTGGCTCCACAGGACCTGAGCGGGGCCACCCACAGGGCCAGCAGGCACACGCAGGGGGGCTGGTCCAGTCCCCGAGAGAAGGCTGGATTCCAGCACGGGTTGGTTTTCTTCACGCAAAAGCGTTCTACCTCAGGGCTCCCACTTCCATTCCAATTCAGCCTTGTCTCTCAGACGTGCAAACAGACCCATGGAACCAGGCCAGAGAATTTCCAGTCCTCACTGCAAACCTTCCTCATTCAGCTTCTGCCCCGATGTGGGTCAAAGGACATCTCGAGTCTTTTCTTCATACAATACGTTCTCTGCACCCTACGGTCCCAGTTCTCAATTGGGGGCGACAGTATTTAGTGCCGAGAGGGACAGGCAACTAAGGCCTCCTAGTGCTCAGGGTGGTCCCCAGCCACTGACTGTCCTGTCCAAACCCCAAGGGGCAGCACTTTTCCCTACTCAGAAACACCAGGCCAAACCCGGGGCTTGCTGGTCGCTGGAAACGCCCGTGTCTACAGGGTCCAGTTCAGATACTACACGGCCCACAGAAGTCAGGGCTGGCCACTGGGGGCGATCGGTGTGTTTTTCGTGGTTGTGATCATAACGTACCACACCCTCTTCTTTGAGTCAATGATCCCTTGATCCCTTATCTCACGTGTGGAGGCAGCTCCGTGCATTTCTGTTCCCCCTGCAACCCCCAGCACGACGTAGTGTGGGCAGTCCTCCTCCCTGACACTTCTTCACTGCTTGATACAGGTTCTCACCAGCTCACAGAGGCGTAACTGACATACACAAGATGTACACATTTAACGTGTACGACTCATTAAGTTTTGACATATATATGGCCTCAAGATATCATCCTGTGTCGCTCCTCTATAAACCCTCCCACCCGCCCACCGATCCCTGGGCAACCACCGTGCTCTGTAACCACACATCAGCGAGCATTCTCTACACTTTCTATAACCTGATCACACGATACGTATGCCTTTCTGTCTCAGTTCTTCACTCAACATAATTATTGCATCAAATTTGGAAACCTTTCGGCAGTATTTCTTCAAGTCACCCCCGCTCCTCCTCCTCCTTGGGATGGCTGCATGTGAACTAGGCCTGGTGAGGTTATCCCACGCTAACTGCTGCTCTCAGCTTCTTCCAGCCTTTTTTTGTTTTCTCTGTTCTAGTTTGAATGGCTTCACTGCTGCATCTTTGACTTCCCAGACCTTTACTCCTGAAACGTCTACACAGCCATCAATCTCGTAGAGGATTTTTCATCTCAGACGTTGTAATTTTTATCCCTGAAGTGTGATCTAGGTCTTTTTTATATACCCCGGTTTCCTACTTAATGTATGTAGTCTTTCCCCCAGTATCTAGAATGAAAAGGGTAAAGTTATAACAACTGTTTTAATACCCTATGGGTTTTATCATTTGGGTCATTTCTGGGTCAGCTTCTGTTGATGGATTTCCCTCCTTTCGCTGTAGGTGATATTTTTCTGTTTCTCTGCTTGCCTGGTGAGTCCTGACCAGATGTAAGACAATGTGAATTTGGGTGCCTGGGTGGCTCAGTTGGTTAAGCTACTGCCTTCGGCTCAGGTCATGATCCTGGAGTCCCGGGATCGAGTCCCACATCAGGCTCCCTGCTCTGCAGGGAGTCTGCTTCTCCCACTGACCTCTCTCCTCTCATACTCACTCTCTCTCTCATTCTCTCTCTCAAATAAACACAATCTTAAAAAAAAAAAAAAAAAAAAGACAATGTGAATTTTACCTTGTCGGTGCTGGGTATTTTCAGAATTTACAAATATTCTTGAGTTTTGTTCTAGGATGCCACTAAGTTACTCAGAAACAGTTTGATCCTTCCAGCTCTTGCTCATTTTAAGCTCTGGTCACCGGTGTCAGAGTTGGATTGACCATAGGGCTGATTTTTGCCTCCTCACCGAAGCCAAATGCTCTTGAGTGACCCAATTCCAGATGGTTAGGACTTGGGCTTCCTACTCTGGATGGTGAGATCAGGAACCACTCCTAGCTCTGCCTGAGCTCCCAGGCATGCTTCTTCTACCGCTTCCAGGTGGTTCTCTGGCCCTGGTCAGTTCCTGGGCCGAAGCCCGCGGGGCCTCTGCAGCTCTGCAGTCTCCGCCCAAGGTGTTGCCGCCTGCACTTCCCGTGGGGCCGGTACGCATCCTCAACTCAAGGAGCGGGCTGGGCGCGGCCAGCCCCTAGCTGGGGTCCCCCTCCCACTGCAACAGCCTGACAACTAGAGGGTTCACCTCATTTGTTTTCTATTTCCCAGGGGGTCACTGTCCTTCATTGTTGGACGTCCAAAGTCTTGAAAACCACGGTTTCACGCAATCTGTCCAGATTTTAGTTACTTCAGGCAGGAGGGTAAATCTGGTTCCTGTTACTCTGTACTGGCTGGAAGCATAAGTTCATTTGACTGGCCGAAAGCTTCAGATTTTATGTTCGAGTGATGATCCCTCCTGTGTACATGGATCGTGCAAGGTATTTTATCTGTGTGTCATGTATTTTAACTTAAGAGAGAGCTACCTATGAATGTCAGCTATCAGTCTCCCTAGAAGAAGGGCATTTGGAAGACAACGTTCTAGAGCTCCTGCCGCGTTCACAGACCTCAGAGCACGTGCTCGGCAGCAGGTACCAAGGCAGCGTGAGCTCACATGTGGAAGGACACCGAGAGAGCCTGGGACAAAACGGGGATGGCAGAGGGAGGCAGCATTACTCATCACTGTGCCCAGATCAATTGGGTCCCCTGTGTCCCCACTCTTGGAGGCAAGTATTTCCTCCACACAGATGGAAAGTATTTTTGAGGGAGTATTTTAGGCTTTTTTGTTCTCCTGACTCTGCTGGAAAGTAAAGGAGGTGAATTAACATTTACTATGAGTCTTCTTTCACCGGTGACTTTACACACATTACTGAATACCCACGTGCCCTCACCCGAGGTTTATTATGACAATTTTGGAACATACAAAAGACCTGAGAGAATTCTACAGAAACACCCGTATACTCACTACCGACAACGCCTCCCCGCGCATGCCTACTCATGGACCCACCTGTCCGTCTGTCCGCTGAGTCCGCCCTGCTTCTGGAGGGGCCTCAAGGAGAGTTGCAGACATCAGCGGAGTTTCTCCCAAAACCTTCAACATGCACATCATCAACTACAGTAAATATTAGTTCACAGTTCTCTCTTGAGGAGGAGGCTACACACAGTAAGTGTACAGACACCAGGCACACCAGTCCCTGAGTGCCGGCAAACGTCATCCCCCGGGAAAGCAGCCTCAAGCCTGCTGCCAATCACCCTCCTCCCCGCCCCTGTGTCCCCCCAGGCAACCATGGTTCTGATTTCCGCCACCAAGATCTGTTCAGTTTGACCTGCTCTAGAATTTCCTCTAACTGGAGTGATAAGGAAGCTACGCAAACTGTAGTAGTTGTGGGCCTGCTGTCACCTCTGCTAGGTGGCAAAGGCTAGCTCCAAAGCTGCTAGGGCCACCACTCCACTGGGAACAGTTCTCTTTATCAATACTCAGCAGGACATGATTTTTTAAAAAAAGATTTATTTATTTACTGGGGCGCCTGGGTGGCTCAGTCGGTTAAGGCGCTGCCTTCAGTTTAGGTCATGATCCTGGGGTCCTGGGATCGAGTCCCACATTGGACTCCTTGCTCGGCAGGGAGCCTGCTTCTCTCTCTGCCTCTACCTGCCACGCCACTCTGCCTGCTTGTGCTCTCTCTCTCTGGCAAATAAATAAATAAAATACTTAAAAAAGAAAGGATTTATTTATTTACTATTTGAGAGAGAGAGAGATGGAGGGAGACAGAGTAGGAGGGACAGAGGGAGAGGGGGAGAAAATCCCAAGCAGATGCCCCACTGAATGCAGAGCTGGACACAGGGTTCGATCCCACAACCCTGAGATTATGACCTGAGCCGAAACCAAGAGTCAGATGCTTAACCAATTGCAGCACCCAGGCACCCCTGGCCAGGACACGATTTTAAATGGCTTTTCAGAGTACACCCTTAATTATTTATAACCACGGCCACTGCACTGATGTGCTAAGCAGACTCCCCCTCCCACCAGGGTGGGTGCTGCCCCTGCTTCCCTCACCACACACAGCCTCATGGCACCAGCAGAAGAGTCAAGTTCACCCTGCTATAAATAGCCTGGCAACAAACAGCTTTGAGAACATAATTTGATTATTTCCTAAGATTGCATCTTATTCAGATCATTCAGAGTCATGAACTACTTATTCCATAAGCAGTGTAAGTTCACTGCCAGATTTTTGGAAAACAGCAGTAAACAAAAGGAAGAAAAAAATCAGCCACAACAGCACCACCTGGACACACCCATTATCACCCGCTCTGGATACAGAGTTTTCAGTGTATACGTCATTTTTTTCAATGAAAACAGAATCACTGAACATGTTTTTTAACTCCACAATGTGCTGTTTCTCCACGGGAACAGAAAGTCCTCTGTGGAGTCATGCGGACGAGTTTTGGGGATTTCCCCGAATAAACACTTCACAGCTTAACTCGGCTCCTTCGGGGCAAATCCCAGTAACATCCCTCCTCCAGGGCAGAGACCTCCTAGCCGCTAAACATGTAACTAGCAACGTCTTTTCCTCTCTCTTCTTCAAAACCAGGACTCTCAAATGGGATTCCATCTGCTGCTCTGGCGTGTGAAGCTTGGGGCCCCCGTCCTGGAGAACAACCCCTCCCGCCGCCCCAGAAGGATGAGCTATGTTGGGGAAAGTCCAGTGAGGCACGAGGCTGACTTGCTGTACAGCGTCTTGCCTTTGCAAGAGAGGGATCTAACCCATGGCCTCCCCAGTGAGGCAATAGGGACCTGGTTTCCTCACCCGAGGGCCTACTAGCATTTGTATTTCAGGACAGAACACTAGTCATCCATCAGAACACCCCAAAATTCTTAGGAGTAGGTGCTCAGCTGTACCCACAGAACTTGGCTTTGGGTTGTGAGTGCCCCCTCCTTCCACCTTCTGTCCCCTGTTGCGAGTGACCTGTGCCAGGTTCGTGGGTGCCACCAGAGGGTATGAGTGAGAATGTCATCGAGGGTGCTCAGCCGTGCTTCCAACTAGGGGTTAAGGAAAGGGAAACCTCCTCGGCCTGCTCTCTGCTCTGCTGTCCTGCAGTGATGTTCATCTTGAGGAATCGATGGGCAGCCCAGTTCAGGTGGGGGTCTCCTCTTAATGCGAGCCCTTGTCTGGCGACAGTCCTCCTGTGGTTAGATGTGAACTTATCCAAAGATCCCATGCGTAAAGTCACATCACGTGAGAGATCCCTACTGGCAGATCTGGAGCACGGCACCCCCATGGGGATTATCTATTATCATGCTTATACACTTATTTCATTGTTTTGTTGTTCATATGGCTAAAAATACCTAAAGCAACTGAATTTAAATTTTTTAAATATTAGCTGGACCATTTGCCAGACATAGCCATAGTGCAGGCAGAGTAGATGAGCCTCAGAGAATGGATAAGAGGCCCATGCAGGAAGGGTGGGCTGCAACCTCCCTCCACGTGAGGCGCCGCGCCAGGTTCAGCAAAGAGCAGAGTCTGCTCGGGAGTCCCGAGAGGGGACCAGGAGGTGGAGGGCAGCGAGTGGACGGGTGATAGAAGAGGTAGGCCAAACCTGGACGCTCCTCGTCTTGTCCTGGGGCCCTCGGTGCCCACAGTTAGGCGAGATGTCACATCGCCAACTGACCTTGCTCTTGAACTACCTCTAATGTGGCCAGAACATTCTCTCACTAAAGCAAAAATGCCAAAAAAGAAAAAAAAATCCTAAACACAACTATAAATATTTTCTTCAAATCCTTCCATATGTTAGTAAGTCTGAAAACTGAGTCATTTGTTTTGAGTACTTCGTGAAAACTTCACCCCAAAACTACTCCGGGGGGAGGTTTTCCCCAGGGATGAGAAAGAAACAGAAATAGAGTCGGCGCTGCCAGCTGTGACGGGTTTCTTGTGCTTCACCCCACGGTGCCTGTCGGCACCTGCGACCTGCCTCCCTCTGAGTCCACTGCAAACACATTCCACACGCTGGCCAGGAAGCACACGCGGAAGAACGAGTAAGATGAAGCGGGACGAGGTCGATCATGACTGCATTAAACTCTAATGCTCAGATCCAACCACACGGCCCTGACCTTCTAAACCCTCTGGGGGAAGCGGCATCTCCCCACTGCCACACCCCTCTGGTCAGGCCCTCTGCAGCTGAGCGGTGGGTGCCAGCCGCTGAGGAGAGGCAGGCCCTGCCGAATGGCGGAGCACAGCAGGCCGGGGGCCGGGTCTCAGCTTGGTCACTCACAAGAGTGGTGCTTCCACCCGGTCACTTGTTTGTCCCAAGTCACGTGCTTCCTCTGCCAAGTGGGGAGGGCCACTCCTGACTCCTATGTCCTGTGGTAAATTCAGGACTACGGCAGCTCAGGGCTGGAAAAAGCATGGTATAAAAGCCTGGGCAAATGCAAAGCCTGTTTTTTTTTTTCCCCATAGGAACCAATTTGAAAAGCATTTTGAATCTTCAAAGTCCACAGAAAGTAAATGTCTTCTCCAGTGCACTAAAGCTAACTGAGTCATAAAACGTGGCTCCAGTCAGTGGAACTCCTGGAATAGTTAGTGTTTAACAGCCTATCTAGCAATCGTTACTATATCCAGAGCATAGCTAAGGCCCTTTCATATGAATTTGCTCTATTGGCCATTTTCCTGGGCAAAGCTGTTGATTGCTACCGTCCATAGAGCACTCCAAGTAAGGCTTTCTCTCTCCAATTTGAGCTCCACTTCCTAGAGGTTATTCTAGAATCTAAATAGAGAAAACAAGAGCAATTTGCAGGTCCATAGAGTCTCTGATGTAACCCAAGCAGCCCGCGGCCGCAGAGAGGGCCCCAAGAGAGGCAAGGCTGGCTAGAGCCCACCACTGGTAGCAGCCCGCTGTTTGACCACCCCTCGCCCCCCGGCAACCACCAGCTGGGTCTCCCCCAACATGCCCTGCAGATCTCACTCTCGCCCTCAGCAGCCCTCCACCAATGCTGGCGTGGCCCGGTGCTGGGATTCTGCACACCTTTCTGGTCACTCTACGTCTTCTATAGCATGTGATAATGTGACAAATACTGCTGGGAAATCTCAGAGGAACACCACTAGCAAGCAGAACACTGTGCACAACAAGCTGTAGAAGAACAAGGATTACAGTGGAAACAGATGAACTCAGGAATAGAAAAAACAACAGAGAAAAGTCAACAAAACCAAAAGACATTCTTTGAAAAGATCAATAAAATTGACAACTTTTAGCTCTACTAAGTAAGGAAAAAAGAGAGAAGGCTCAAACCACTAAAATCAGAAATGAGAGAGGGAGCATAACTATCAACCTCACAGAAATAAAAAGGAGTACAGGGGATACTACGAACATGTGGGTACCGATAAGTCAGGTAACGGCGAAGAAGTGAACAAATCGCCAGAAAGACTAACTACTCAAACAGAATCAAGAAGAAACAGAAAACTCTAAATGGACCCGAACAAGCAAGGAGACTGAATCAGGAATCAATACCCGTCTCACTAAGAAGAGTCCAGGCTTACACTGAGGAACTGTAAAAATGCTTAAAGAAAAATTAACACCCATCTTTCAGAAACTCTTCCAAAAAACAGGAGGAAGAAACACTTCTCGACTCATCCTAAGAGGCCAGCATCGCCCTGAGAGCAAAACCAGACTAACACATGACAAGAAAAGAAAACCAAAGACCAATCTCTCTTGTGGACACAGAAATCCGTGACAAAATACCAGCAGACCAAATCCGGCACCGTATATATAAAAGATTACACAGCACAGCCAAGCAGGATTTACCCCAGAAACCAAAGGTGGTTCAGCATACAAGTCAATCCCTACAATACTTCACATTAATAAAGGGAAAAAATCCACATGATCATCTCAGTAGATGCAGAAAAAGCACTTGACATAATCCAACGTTTTTTCGTGGAAAAAAAAAAACATTCAACAAAACTAGGAATAGAAGGGGTCTTCTTCAGTCTTTAAAGGGAATCTATAAAAAATGCACAGCTAATATCATTATTTAATGGTGAAAGAAAGGATGTTTTCCTCCTAAGTTCAGGAACAAAATGAGCTCTCGCCACTTCTCAACACCATACAGGAGGCTCCAGCCAGGGTAAGTAAACAAGAAAGAGAATTAAAAGACATCCGGATAGAAAAGGAAGAAGTAAAATTATCCCTATTTGTAGATGACATGATTTTGTATAGAAGAAATCCTAAGCAAACCACAAGAAAATTATTAGAAGAAATAAGTCTACCCAGTTTTCCACATACATGATCAATATACAGAAACTTACCTAGCAATGAACAAACCAAAATGGAACTGAAAAGACAATTCCATTCACAATAGCATCAAAAAGAATAAATGACCCAGAAGTACATTTAACAAAGGTAGGAAAAAAAACACATACTCTGAAAACCACACAACTGCTAGAGGAAATTAAAGAAGATCTGAGTAAGTGCAAAGAAGCTCATGTTCATGGATTGAAAGATTTAATTCTATGACGATGGCAAGACTTCCCCCAAGTGATCTACAGATTCACACAATTCCTATAAAAATCCCAGCGGGCACTTCTTTTTGCAGTAATTGACAAACTGGGGGCGCTTGGGTGGCTCAGTGGGTTAAGCCTCTGCCTTCGGCTCAGGTCATGATCTCGGGGTCCTGGGATCGAGCCCCACATCGGGCTCTCTGCTCAGGAAGTGGGGAGCCTGCTTCCCTCTCTCTCTGCCTGCCTCTCTGCCTACTTGTCAAATAAATAAATAGATCTCTCTCTGTCAAATAAATAAATAGATTAAAAAAAAAAAGAAATTGACAAACTGATCCTACAATTCATATGGATATGCAAAGGACCCAGAGTAGCCAAAACAATCTTGAAAAAGGAAAATCACTTCCTGATTTTGAAATTTACAACAAAGCTAAATAATCAGGACAATGTGGGTACTGGCATAATGATAGATATACAGGTCACTGAAATGGAACAAAAGTGAAAAACCTTAATTTTTGGTGCATTAAAAAAATTTATGATGCATTGATTTTGACAGACCTCCAAGAGAATGTAATGGGTAAAAGTAAGTCTTTTCAATAAACAGTGCTGGTATAATGGGATATCCATGTGTAAAAGAATGAATTTGGACATCTATCTCATACCACATACAAAAATTAACCGAAAATAAATCAAATACCTAAATATAAGGGCTAGAGAGCGCCTGGGTGGCTCAGTCAGTTAAGCGTCTGCCTTTAGCCCAGGTCGTGATCCCAGGGTTCTGGGTTCGAGTCCCAGTTTCTCCCTCTCCCACTCTCCCTGCCCCCCTGCTTGTGTGCTCTTTCTCAAATAAATAAATAAAACCTTAAAAAAATAAATATAAGGCCTGGAAATATAAGACTACTTTTTTCTTTTTTTTTTTTTTAAAGATTTTACTTATTTATTTGATAGAGAGATACAGTGAGAGAGGGAACACAAGCAGGGGGAGTGGGAGAGGCAGAAGCAGGCTTTCTGCTGAGCAGGGAGCCCAATGTGGGGCTCGATTCCAGGACCCTGAGATCCTGACCTGAGCTGAAAAGCAGACCCTTAATGACTGAGCCACCTGGTGCCCCCAGAGATATAAGATGTCTAAAAGAAAACACAGGTGCAAATCTTCATGACCTTGGAGTAGGCAACAGTTGTACATATGTCATCAAAGTCTTATGTAAAGCATATATCTGATAAGGGTCTAGTATCTAGAATACCTAAAGAACTCTTTTTTTTGTTTGTTTTTTAAACTTTTTTTTTTTTAAAGATTTTATTTATTTATTTGACAGAGAGAGAGATCACAAGTAGGCAGGCAGAGAGAGAGAGGGGGTAGCAGGCTCCCCGCTGAGTGAGAACCCAATTCGGGGCTTGATCCCAGGGCTCTGAGATCATGACCTGAGTTGAAGGCAGAAGCTTAACCCACTGAGCCACCCAGGCACCCAAGAACTCTTAAAACTCAATAATTAAAAGACAATTAGTCCAGCTGAAAAATAAGCAAAGGATCTGAATGTATTGTTCTCCAAGGAAGATACAGGAATGACCAATAGCACATGAAAAGATCTTCAACATCATTAATCATTAGGGAAATATATGAGATACCATTTTTACAACTATTAGCATGGCTAGAATAAAAGCATCGGGCAGGTAAAGTTTTTGGTGAGGATGTGGAGAAACTAGAACCCTCATACTTTACTGATGGGATATAAAATGATGCAACCACTGTCTTTGCGGAAAACCATTCATTTATTTGTTTGATTTTATTTTTAAGTAATCTCTACACTCAACTTGGGGCTCAAACCCACAACCCGGAGATCCAGAGTCACGTGCCCCATCAGCTGAGCCGGCCAGCCACCCCAAGTCCTTAAACATTTAAAACACACATTCACCATCTGACCCTGCAATCACCTTTAAAGGTCTCTACCCAACAGAACTGAAGACACAACTCCACACAAATACTGATCCACGAATGTTCACAGCAGCCTACACGTGGGCACAACCCAAATGTCCATCACCTGACGAATGGGTAAGCACAAAGTCCCTCCACGGATGGAGTATTATTCTGTTATAAAAGGAACAAAGTACTGACACACGCTACCACATGCCACGGTACTTCTCACCATGACACTAAAAGAAAGACAGCAAAGGTGGCCACATACTGTATGATTCTATGTAGGGAAAAGGCAAATCCAGGAGCAGGCAAAGGCATAACCACAGAGGGGAGATTAGAGGGAACTGGAGATTCCAGGAGAAAAGGAGCTAACTACGAATGAGTATGGATTTTCCTTTTGGGGTGATAAGCAAGTTCTGGAACTGGACACTATTGCTCAACTCTGTGAATAAAACCCCCTGATTTATACAATATGAAAAAGGTGAACTAGAACTCTTTTTCTGTTTGTTTTTTGTTTTTTGCAGGCTCCCCACTAAGCAAGGAACCCAATGAGGGACTTGATCCCAGGATGCTGGGATCACCTGCGCTGAAGGCAGATGCTTAAGGGACTGAACCACCCAGGCACCTCTGCAACTTCGTTTTTTCCAACAAGTCACAAAGTAGGGACTAGCAGGAGTTGGAGCAGATAACTCTTATGAAATCACAAGGTCCTGATTATAAATTTTAACAGAAATATACCTAGTATAGCAACCAGTCCCGTTAGATCTTTAAAGGATCTAAACAGTATTTAAATAGTGCCCTAAAATCAGGCTTCTGCTTCTAATATGAATGGAGGAACAGTCAAGAGAAGAAGAAAAACATGTAGGATACATGGTAAGCTGAAATATGGCAGGGGTTGGGGAGGGGACAGGGCAGAGGGGTTGGGAAACAGAATTTCAACCAACCAGGAAAGGCACTCACAAAATGCTAATAATAGACAGTCTCCATGACAAGATTTTAAGTGACTCTTAATTTCTGTGCTATACTTTTGGGTACTGTTTGATTTTAATTTTATTTTTTATTTTATTTACTTATTTATTTTTAAGTAAGCTCTATGCCCAGCATGGAGCTTGAACTCACGACCCCAAGATCAAGAGTCCTACGCTCCACTGACTCAACCAGCCAGGTACCAATTTTATTTCTTTAAAAAACGATTTTGGTTTTGTAAAAAGTTAAAATATTTTTATTTTGAGAGGAAAAGTCTCTTAAGTGCTGACTTAGATCACCTTTAAGGAGGTGTTCAGTTTGCAGTTCCACAACTGGGATGCCAATGAGTGAGCACCCGCGGGGGGCTGTCCCTCCAGGGACTCCTGCCTCTGCCCCCACCTGCGTACACAAGCGGGTGTGGCCCCGCCTCCAGGGTCTGCGTTCTGGCGGCCTCTGTCTCCTGGAGGAGCAGCCTGCGGTCAGCGCGGTTTTGCTTACCTGGACCGGGGGCTCAATCATTATCCAGGCCGGAAGCATCAGACTGGGGTTGAGAGGCTGGGTCCCCACTCGGAAGTACACGCCACCCCTAGAGTCACACGCCCAGATGTGCTGATTGCCACACGCCAAGCTTGTCAGTTTTACAGCTCCTGTAGGCAAGTAAAGGAAAAGGCCACACACTAACTACTTTTGTAAAATGACGAATCCTTCACTTAACCTATGGACTTTGATTTTATCCTTCAAAGAAAGAGGGTGAAGCTGGTGAAGCTGCCTCCGCCGTGGCTCCTGCCAGCTGGGGTCGGCGAGGCCTCCAGCTGTCCCTCCACCTGCCAGGCGCCACGTGGCGGCTCGCCTGCCTCACGGGCGAAGCTGTCAGGACATTGTGGGCACTGCGCCCCGAGCTAGGCAGCGCAGGCTTAGCAGGGGTGGGGGCCTCGTCCGTGGCTTCCACACGTCTGCGCAGACCACCAGCAAATTCTGCATCTGTGGGGAGGGCGCTCCTCTTTATCGGGAACCCTCATCCCGGGGAGAATTCACTCGAAGTCGCTAAGTCTCTTAGAAGCTCCATGTTTCTGTTCACACGTCTCCTGGGGGCTGAAATCAGGTTTTTTTTAAAGATTTTATTTATTTGACAGAGATCACAAGTAGGCAGAGAGGCAGGCAGAAAGAGAGAGAGAGGAGGAAGCAGGCTCCCTGCTGAGCAGAGAGCCCGATGCAGGGCTCCATCCCAGGACCTTGGGAGCATGACCTGAGCCAAAGGCAGAGGCTTGAACCCACTGAGCCCCCCAGGCGCCCCTGAAACCAGTTTTAAGAGAAAAGGAAATGGGCAGAGGCTTTAAAGGGAAATTACACCTAATTAATAGTCTGCCTGGCAAAAAGCACAGCTGGTGGTGACCCAGCGGCTGCTGTGGGGCCAGGGGCGGCCTCACCCTCACCTGGAGCCCTGCCACAGTGACGCGTGGGGACTATTATCTCAGGTCACACACAAGGTCGTCATCGGGACTCAGACAGGAAGAGACCTGCCCAAGGTCCCAGGGTGAGGACGCAGCTGAGCCAGGAGGCAAAGGTCTGAAGTCAGGCCAGCCCGACTCCCCCACACCGGCCATGTGGCCTCTGGGACGCCAGCAAATGCGCACACCGGATGTTCAGCCCAGTCAGTTTTGACAGACCCAGGGAACACACGTCCTGTCAAGTTACAGAACACTTTCATCGCCCCGGAAAGTTCCCTTGGGGCCCCTAGTCAATCCCCTCGGCTCTGAGGCACCCACCACCCTTCTGATTTCTATCACCAGGGGTTAGTTAGTCCGGTCTAGAGGTCCGCAGAGACAACCACAGGTGCACTCTCGTGGCTTCGGTCAGTCGTGGACCGTGTGCAGGATCCGTCCCCAGCGCCGCTTCTTTGTGTCGTGAGCACCGCCCCACGGCCCGCCAGTGCTGCACCCTACCCAGCCCCCAGTGAGGGACACCTGTGCCGTGTCTGCTCCCTGCGACAGTCATTCCTGTACAAGACTCGTGAGTGTGTGTTGTTTTGCTCGAGTGGTACCTAGGAGTGGACGTGCAGGGCCATGGGGCGGGGGGGCGGTGTACACATGCCATTCTGCACGCCCACTAGCTGTGCGTGCTGCTGCCCACACCCTCACCAGCTCCTGGTCTTGCCATCTTCCCACGTCAGCCATTCTAGTAGGTGTGAGGAGGTATCGTGTCATGGTTTTAACTTGCATTTCCCTGGTAACTAATGATGCTGAGAATCTTGTAATGTGCTTATGGGGCATAACGTGTTTATCTTATCTTCTTTTGTGACGTGCTTAATCAAGTCTTTTTCCCATTTTTCAAATCGAATGGTCTATCTTTTGATGACTCAGTTCGAGGCTTTCTTTGCATATTCTGGACACAAGCCTTTTGTCAGATACACTTTGTGCCTCTTTCCTCTCAGTCCGTGGCTTGCCTTTTCATTTTCTTGACTGTTTTTTGCTGAGTTTGTAATTGGGATGGGCCATTCTGATTTTAAAGCGGGGGAGAGGGTGGCACAGCTATGTCCCATGGCCATGCTCCTGTCGGCCAGTTGTCACTGGGAGTGGACAGCAGCCCACGGATCTGCCCTGAAGCCCAGGCACGGATCCTGCTACGTGATCTCGCCAGGTGCCTTCAGTTAGGACACCAGCTGGAAAGCATTAACTGACCACAAAGACACAAACCATTCTCGGTATTCCTTTGTGCACACACAGAAGCTGACTGTGGTTTTTCCTTCCTTACTCTATTACAGAATATCTTAGCAGGGAGTTCAAAAGACTTCCGAAAGCTCTGACATTCCACAGTGAAAGACGGGTACCTCAAAATACAGTAACTTCAGCAGCAAATTACAGAAATAGCTGAGAAATACTGATTTTAAAATGTTTAATGAAAATTAATTTTATACTGGAGTCTTCAATCTGCCCTACTAGAGTGGACGGTGAGAACAGCTACGTGGTGACAAAGACACCCGGGGCCCACAGCCCCGTCAGCAGTGACTGACACCACCACCACCAGAATACGCGTTCGCATTACAGAAATACCCTTTCAGGACAAAAGTCAAGATGAAGGAACATACATGTCAGGACAGACAACTTATTCAGAACTGAAGAGACAGATCAAAGAAGAACACGGGTAACTGCAGACGGCAGTTTCCAGCTCACAGAGGGCCCCCGGGCCGCCTGAACACAGAGGCTCCTGACACTGCTCTGCCGTGATGGTCAGGACAGGGCCAGAGACTCCTGCCCTCCCCAAATGCTCCACGCCGTCCTGCGGTCCCTGCGAGTTAGGTGGGCCCCGTCTCCAGTCTGGACGATGGCTGTGGGCAGAAGCGATCTGCCTGCCACTTGTGAACTGAGGCATAAGGGAGCTGGCAAGGGGGCTGTCAGCTGTCCCTGCTGTGGTGACCAGCACAGGGAAGCCACGGAGCTCTGCCACAAGACCAGCAAGCTGCCACCCAAGGGACACAGTCCTAGGAGACTGCAGCCAAAGGTCAGAACCAAGTTCGTGGCAGCAGGGAAGCAACATTATATTAAGTTGCTGATATTTCCGGACCGTTATTATGCTACCAGCCTGATGAACACGGACACACTACAATTTTCTTGCCTTTCCCTGATGTTTTTTCTATTAAAAAAAAAAAAGTTTTAGTTACTTTATTCAACAGAGGAGACATTTTCCCTTTAGGATTACTTTTCAACATATATTTTTGGACAACAAATAACATTTATTTGGTGTTTTACTATTTATAAAACACTTTTCTGCATAAATTACTGCCTAATATAATTCTATTTGTTACCTGAAGGCAAAAACTGACACTAAATATTTCCTCATTAAATGCTGTGACCAGATAAATTAAATTACAAATTGCATTAGTTTGCTAAACGTTCCAACATCTGACGGAATGCATATTTATGTATACTGGGAAATGAAATGTTATCAGCATCTTAAATACCTGCTAAATGATGCAAATTTTCTTCAAAAACTAGGACTGCAATAGATCACAAAATTCTATATTCAATCTCTAAAGCTGGGTTTAGTAGCCAGACATTTAAGAATTCTCTTAATTTAATCTCAAAGCAGCAACTGACTTGCTAATTTGAATAGGGGCAGAAAAGAGCGATGTTAGGTCTTAAACAGGAAATGAAAGATAGAAATCACATTCATAACTTGATACTTTGCAAAAGTCATCCCTGAAACTGAAATTTCTTTTCTTTCTTTTTAAAATATTTTATTTATTTATTTGAGAGAGAGAATGAGTGGTGGGGAGGGGCAGAGGGAGAGGTAGAAGCACACTCCCTGCAGGGAGCCCGATGCGGGGCTGGATCCCAGGACCTGGAGATCACAACCTGAGCTTAACTGACTGAGCCGCCCAGACGCTCTAAAACTGAAATTTCTGCTTGCAATGTAAAAGCTGGTGACATTCCAGACTTTACAAGCACCTGGCATGGCCGGCATGAGGTGGGCCGCACCCCCCCACCCCACTGTCAGCACCAGGAAGACGGGCTTTCATGTTTCATGTCAGTGAGGTCGGGATGCTTGTGAAGAGGAGGCCAGGACTGCAGAGAACAGCACAGAGAAATCACATCCCTGAACCAGATGGTGGCAGCTTAGAGGTGGACTAACCAATTATCGCTCCTGTACCTGCCTGTTAGGCAGTTTTATTAGTGATTATCAGTATCAAGGCCAAAGACAGGATCAAAACCCATATCCCAGGGGGGCCTGCATGGCTCAGTCGGTTACGTGGCTGACCTTGGCTCAGGTCATGATACCAGGGTCCTGGGATTGAATCCCATGTCGGGCTCCTTGGTCGGGGGGAGACTGCTTCTCCTTCTGCCTGCTGCTCCCCCTGCTTGAGCTCTCTCTCTCTCTCTCTCTCTCTCTGACAAATAAAATCCTTAAAACAAACAAACCAAAACCAAACCAAAACCAAAACCCCTCATGTCCCAGAATTACTTAGAAATAGGAGCTACCAGTAATAACCACTTTCCCTGATGGTCTACTTTCCCTCTGGGCATGGACGTGGACCCCCCCACCGCCCCGTGTGTGCAGTCACCGCATGGGTCAGCCTGAGAAGGCTGAAAAGTCTGTCACAGAGTAGGAGCAGGGCACTCGGCATGTGGGGGGCAAGGGCCCTGAGGAGACTCGGACTGAAGGAAGCCGGGATGGGGCGGGGACAGTCTCCGCAGAGGCCTGAAGGAAGAAGAGCTGGGGGAAGGACAGAGAGGGGAGAACACTCTAGGCCATGGCAAAACCAGCGTGCACCGTGCACAAGGGGGCGTGGCATTCAGGGACGAGCCAAGGCTGGGGGCTGGTGGTCCCGTAGCTCAGGGCCCGGCAAAGACGACTGGGCCAGGCTGTGATGGCCTCGGGGGCCTCCCCGAAGCGGGCGCACCATGGCGCTCTCTGGTGCTGAGGGTTTGCCCCCCCAGCTGTCTTAGGAAGACAGCTCTGGCAACCGTGGCGGGGAGGAGGGGCACACGATGGCCGTGGTGAGAGGGGAGCAAGGATAAGAGCCTCAGAGACCCCCTGGGGCAGATGGAAGACACACCACTGAGGCACCGGCCTCAAAGAGCCACCGGGGATTCTACCCTTTCCGGAAGAATTTGGTGGGAGAAGGGTGAAATCAGGAAGAGGACATCTGGGAAAGAGAAGTCTCTTATTGAACAAACCCTCACTGGCAGTCATAGCCCTGAAAGGCCGCGCTTCCTTTCTGTGCCGTGAGCACCCCCACGGCCAATTTCTAAAAAACAACGAAGCATCCCAGTTAACCCCAGATCAGGAACGCATGGCAGCATGAACGCTACCTCCGTCACTACACTCTCTACTCACTGTTCCATGCCTGCTGCCTTATGCCAGCCCCCCAAGGGCGCTCCCACGTGGGGGTCCAGGCGGTGAGCACACAGCTGAACTTAAAATCTTCATCCCCTCATTTAAATAATAATTTACTAAACCACTGGATTCATTGGTTTGTCCCACAGGCTACAAAGACCATCCTTGGAGAGCGCCCAGCAACACAACACCCAGAGGTCCTCGCCTGCCTTTTCCTGCCCCCAACCCTGGCACAGTGGGAGGCTGGCACTTTCCCACCTCACCCCGTCCACCTCCTCTGCCTGACAAGAACCCCACCAACTCAGGACATGGTGCATTCTCCTACGTTTAGAAAACGGTGAAAGGATTCTTTCTCCATCATTTCAGTGTCTGCTAGCAACCCAGACAAATAAACAATTTACTACTGTGCTTCCCACCATCACCCCACCAGGCGCGTGGTTAGTCGGCCCCCGCCGGCTTGGGGAGCGATGCAGCTTATGTGGGCCTGACAGGGACCCCACGTGGGATACCTGCCCAAGCAGCTCATGTTGACCCCGGATGCTTCTTTGCATCGTCTCTCTGTGGTGGGGACTGCTACTCCCATCAGGAAGGTGAGAAGTTGAGGTTTAAATAAGGGAAGCTAGCAGCTCGCCCAGGATCCTGGAGCCTGCTCAGGATCAGGTCTCTTATACGGAGGCTTCGTCCCACCAAAGCGGAGTTTCTCCCCTCGAAAGAATGGCCGCCAGCCCAGTGAAGCCCAAATGCGCACCTCAGAGACCTGCAGGAATCGAGGCAGCCAGTGCTGGGAGGACCGGACTGATCCAGAAGGGAGCCGTGAGCTGTGGGCCCAGTGTCTGCAGGCCCAGGCAGAGCTGGTTCCTGCTCCGCGTGGCCTGTCAGGATGCCATCCACTCTGTACCACTGTAGCACATGATGTCCTCTGACACACGGGGAAGGGACGCTGCAGGGAAACAGCTGTACCTCTCACCCAGATTGTGCAGAAGAGCAAGGCCTCCCACATGCCTCAAGATTCAGTGGTGGGAGAGCACATGTGCCCTGGCCTTCAGACCCACAGAAGGAACAGGCAACATCTTCCAAACGGGTCTGGTTGGGGCTGCGAGAGAAAGGCCCCGGCCAGCAGATCTCTGGATGGTGGCAAGGCTTCCCGGGGCAGGCAGGAGGGTCCCCCATCACTGCACTCAGGGCCATGAGCAGCCACAGCTTCGTCCGGTCCGTCACTGTCAGTAATGGTGGCTGGTAAATCCTCAAAAGCTGGAAAGTGATGGCCCCAGGGCTGGGATTAGGCTCAAAGGACAAGGGATGAGGTCAAAAGCACAAGTCATCAAAATGTCCCCAGGAAGTTCCTATTTTCAGTGTATGTGCTGCTGAACTGGCACGACCCTAGACTAGCCCCAGCTCGGGACAACTTGCTTCTTCAGCCGAGTGCCAGCATCCCTATTTAAGCTGGATTCTACCAGGGCCTTGCCAGACAAAAGAACGACGATCCTCCTACACGGTGCCTTACAGGAGCCACACGAGCTGACAGCAGCAGAGCCCGGCCTGCTCCATGGGATGGGGAGAGGCCCCTGGCAGCCGGAGACGCAGCCAGGGGCTGCTGGAGAGGCACATGCACACGTGCGTATGTGTGTGTGTATTTTTTTTTTAAGTTTACTCATTTAGTTATTTATTTGAAAGAGAGAGAGCACGTGTGTGAGAAAGAGTACAAATGGGGCTGGGAGGGACAGAGGAAGAGGGAGCAGCTGACTCCCCACTGAGCAGGGAGCCCGATACAGGGCTGATCCCAGAACCGTGAGATCAGGACCTGGCCAAAGGCAGACACTTAAGGCGCCCCTATGTAAGTACAAATTTGAAGTAAACCCCAAGCCCAATGTGGGGCTCAAACTTACGAGTCAGAGATTAACAGTCACGTGCACTATCGATTGAGCCAGCCAGGTGCCTCTCCCCCTTCTAATGAGTACATGGGGTTGAATTCTCAAATACTAAATGCTCATACAATTCAACTTTACCACCAACCACACAAAAAATACGGGTTGTCCATTTACCAAGATGGGACGCTGTGTGGCAGGGGAGTGTTCCTAAGGCTTATATGGACCTTCTGGAGTTGCCAGGAGCAGCCTCTGCCTTCAGACAAGTCTCTGCTATCAGACTAGCCACACTTAAGCTGCCCTCGATCAAGAACCTGCCTGCAGCATAACCTAAAGCCATGGGCTGCCTCTACTATCTGGCTTCCTGCACTACCAATGAATGATTGGTGCATGGGTCACGCCCCTCGGGTGGCTCTGTAGCCTTTGACGGGAGGCTCCGGGAAGAGCTGCCACCCAGAGACGCACAGCAGCCCCTTGGGCCGCTCGAGTGAGAATGGACGCTCGCTGAGCAGGGTTCTAGCTGCAGAGGGCTAGGAGAAGGGCTGCTGAGGCTGACGCAGGACACGCCTGTCCGTCCAGGCTCAGAGGGCACAGAGCGATACGCCACACTGAGTTGGACTGGCAGAGGCAGCGCCTCAGGCCGTTCTAGAGGCAGCTTCCTCTGAGCCTGCACTCCTCCGGGGCTCTGCACGCCCTCCAAGCTGACACGGTGGGGAAGCACGGCTCCTGACACAAAGAAGCAGCCCGCTTAACCTGCCAGAGTGGCCCATCCACGTCCTGAAATCCAGCAACCCACACAGCGTCCCGTAAGAACGCACGCGAGCCGAACGCGGGGGCCGTACCTAGCTGGGAGAGGTCCAGCCGCGTCCAGTGCATGCCCGTGGGGCAGCTCTTGGACAGCGTCCTGATGAACACCTGCCCGAGGCTGTCCAGGGCCCACAGAGCGTCCTGGCAGGCGGCGTACGCCCTCATCTCTGCATCGGGAGGCAGCTGCACCGTGGAGGGGCGGGACTGTGCATCCTGGGCGCTGACGCTGCACAGATCCTTGCTGCTCTGGCACAGCCACAAGGAGCTTCCTGCGGAAAAGGTTCGGGTTCGTCACTGACAAGATGCACCAGGGAGCCCTGGCCTTTGGGCGGCTGATGCCACTGCTCCTGGCTCCCAGGCCGCCACTGTGCACGCGTGCTCGACGGACCTGAAGTCAGAAGTTGGAGGCGCACCCCATGGCCAGCCAGTTAACACAGAAGCCTGAGATGTTCTAAAGGGAGGAAAGAAAGCAGGGCTCAGGAGATTTGGTGAAGGCTACAATGTTGGCTCAGCAGCTCTCACCCTGGACGTTTCATAAGGGCTGGGGAGTCTGACTCAGTGTGACTAGGGCTCTGGAGGGAGTGAGGTCAGCAATTCCTCAGAAGGATGGATCCACAGTTCCCCTGTTCTGGTCTTGGCGGGGGCGGTGTGGGTGGGCAGATCGGGGGGAGTCTGCTGGGGAGGCTGGGAAAGCTGGAAAGCATTCTCTCCCCAACTTCTTCTCAAAACCCACCCTC
Source organism: Lontra canadensis (assembly GCF_010015895.1). NCBI lineage: Eukaryota > Metazoa > Chordata > Mammalia > Carnivora > Mustelidae > Lontra > Lontra canadensis. The sequence continues at coordinate 2,335,765 of NW_022631102.1, forward strand.
GCCTCCTCTCCACCATTTTTATACAGTCCCTTAGACTTAACAGAATGAGTTTAAAATGCAGATAGTCTCTGGGAAACTTCAAGTTTCCATCATAATATAGATCATCTAAAACTTGTGGCCAGATAGGTTTTAGAATTCACAACTTCTGAGGATTTTGAAAACATAAGGTCACGGGTATGCCGCATATCTAACAATAGCCTCAGGAAGCCAAGCAGCAACAAAATGCAGTCACGTCCCAGCCACAAAATGTGTGTGTTCGTGATCGATGGGTCAGCAAGTGGCCCCACAGCGGTTCGGGCCAGGTTTTGCTGCCAAAGGATTTTGTGCCAATCTCCGGATATAACCTACAGTTTTCAGAGCTTACAGATTTCAGAATTCTGGTCAGAAAACCTTTTCCTGTACGGACAAGTGGGCCAAACTTGGTGGGACTAATCGCTCAAACTAACCAGCTGCCTCCTCTGAACCACAGGCTTCATGGCGTCTTCCCATTCGACCCTCAGGGTGATCCTAGGTGGGGCCTCTGGTCACTTTGCAGAGGGGTCACCTGACTGCCCAGGATCCCGGCTCGCTGGCTGCAGCACTGCCTCTCCTGGCTCCAATCCCCATGTTCCGGAAGGGGAGGGGAGCTCCAACTGGTCACCAGGAGGTCTGCCCCTGTACTAACAGGGCACAACTGTGGGACTTAGACTAGTCAGAAGCTGTAAACCAGATTGAAAGAGGCTGCGGGGAGGTGACAGAAGACCTCATAAGGGGAAATGGGAAGGCACCCCATGAAGGCTGGTGTCCACTGGCTGCAGTGCTGTGGACGTGTGACACGTCACTGGAAGTCTCCGGGGGCTGGCCCTAGTGGGACACTGAATGTTCCTCTCCTTCGGAATGATGCCCTGCTTTTAGATTCATTCAATGTCCCCACACCAGAGCCTTCTCTCCTGCTCAGGCCTACCCAGCTTCGTGGGCCTTGGCTCAGCCAACAAGGGCTGCTTATCTGGGAAGCCACTGCATTGTCTCTGAGGTCCACATGGCTATGCCCCACCTCAACTGGGTCATGGTCAGACCATGGTTTTCACTTTTCAACTGCCAACCCATGCACTGTATTTCTCAACCAACCTTCCTTTGAGGGAGCAGTGGAAGCCAGCACAAAGGCCCACTTCGTTGCAGAAGCTGTCCCACGGGGAACAACATTATTCCAGTAAGTGCCTAGAAGGAACCAACAGGAAGTGTGTTAAAGAAGGAAGAAGAAGAGAACACACACACATTCCAGAGCTTTAGTTCTAGACTACAACTGGTCTTCAAAACCTCTTACAGCTAATTCTAGAATGTCCTTAAATTAAGAGGTCCATGCCAGTCGGGGCTGTGAGCCCAGTCCCTCGTTCGTCCTCCTACGTGGACAAGCAGAGCCACAGTCTTGCCCAGGGTTGTGGCTGGGGTTGGCGGGGGGCGGTTGGTCATGCAGAGGGAGGAGAGAGCTGGAGAAATTCACAAAGCAGGGCTTCCCTCACAGAAATGAAGCCCTCATGGGAACATGCGGATTATACCACCGGTCACAGATCTTGACAGAGACTGGCATTCTCCACAGAGCAAGAACTTTCCCTCCAGGAAATGGACTATTCCCTCTTACGACATCCTCTACGCTTGGGTGGGTCTTTTCACTTAAAGGTGAAATTATGAACATAAAAAAGAGCTCCATCTGCCCCTCCTGTCTTGTCACTGATCACACACCATCCAAACACTGGTACCCAAGTTGTTGGAATGACAGAGTAAAAAAAGGAAACTGACACAAAGAGTGCAGAATGCCTCCGTGACAAACACTTGATACACTGGCACCAAATTCTCTTCTGCAGTTGAGTCTTAAAGCTCTTCTTTCGGTGCTGGCTTTAAAATGAAGCTGCTGATTGAGTCAATGCAAAAAGAAAAGTGATTCACCCACCGATGAGATTTCCTTTAGCGACATGGAACTCATTCTTGCCCGAGGAGATCCAGACGCCGCTGTTGTGGACCCCGAGGAGGCTTGGCTGGCACTGCAGCTGCTGAGACCAAAACGCCATGCGCAGCTTATCCGCCACCTTCTCCACGGGCACTTGGGCTGCCGTGGCCACGGAGTGCGTGGCATGGATTATGGTCTGGAATAAGCTGCACTGGTCGAATACCACGTAGTCGGTGATGCTCACCTAGAGGGGGGCACGGAAAGATACCCTTCTCTCAGTGCGGCTATGAGTGCCTTCTTCTTCTTCTTTTTTTTTTTTTAAGACTTTTCTTTTTATTTATTTGACAGAGAGATCACAAGTAGGCAGAGGGGCAGGCAGAGAGAGAGGAGGAAGCAGGCTCCCCGCTGAGCAGACAACCCGATGCGGGGCTCGATCCCAGGACCCTGAGATCATGACCTGAGCCGAAGGCAGAGGCTTAACCCACTAAGCCATCCAGGCACCCCTATGAGTGCCTTCTGTATGCGCGCCACCCGGAGCTAAGACTGGGCCCGGCCCGTAACTGGCAAATACCTAGCACACGTGGGCAAGCACGCATTTGTGTAAGACCAAAAAAAGTCCAGCAAGACACTATCAAACCACTAATTGTAATTCTGAGGGTCAGATTTATAGGGACAGAAGAAATTGTTCACCTTCTGTTTTATACATTTTTATCCACCGTGGGTCTGTCACAACAACAGGTATTATTTTTGTGATTATTTATGATCCCCCCTTAGACCCATGAAGCCCTTTATTCTAATCAATAAGAAAGGGTCATTTCGCTTTGATTTATTTTATTTTATTTTATTAAAGATTTTATTTATTTATTTGTCAGAGAGAGAGCGCGTGGGAGAACACAAGCAGGCAGAGCGGCAGGCAGAAGCAGAGAGAGAAGCAGGCTCCCCACTGAGCAAGGAGCCCAATGCGGAACTCGATCCCAGGACCCTGGGATCATGACCTGTGCCGAAGGCAGCGGCTTAACCAACTGAGCCACCCAGGCGTCCCAGGGTCATTTTGCTTTTAAATTTAGATATTTCCAATGGACAACAGAGTGCAATCCTTAGAATCGTAATATGGGTTAAAAAAGGTACTATAAGTAGGGTGGTGGAGGTACTTGATGATCTAGACCAGGACTGTCGATAAATATGTCAGTTCAATAGCGCAAACCAGGCCCCGCCCTGGACACGACTGGCACAGCCTGGCTCCGGTGTGCAAACCGCTCCTCTAACATTCCTGAAAGACATTTCTTTGGGGCAACTCTGAGGAAAACCTCTCTCTTTCTCTCTCTCTCTTAAAGATTTTGTATATTCATTTGACAGAGACACAGCGAGAGAGGGAACACAAGCAGGGGGAGAGGGAGAGGGAGAAGCAGGCTTCCCGCCGAGCAAGGAGCCCGACAACGGGCTCAATCCCAGGACCCCAGGATCATGACCTGAGCCAAAGGCAGACACTTAATGCTGAGCCCCTCAGGTGGCCTGAGAATCTCTCTCTTGTTGGCAGCTCTAGTCGTCAGAAGTTCTAAGTTGGTCAAAATCTGCCTCCATGTGACTTTCATGTGTACCTGTGCCCTGCTGGGTTTGGTCACAGAGAATGTTGCTCCCTAACTCCTAGGACACCCTTACACAGGCTGTGTTCCCAGGTCCCGCACAACGAAATGCTGAGTGAAAGGGACATCACTTATTACAGGGAACTTAATTCTAATAAGCAAAAACAAAAAGTAAATTACTATAAAAATCAGTGCTTAAGTGTACAAATCTGCACTTTTTCACCCAAGAAAGGACCCGCACTGTCCTAACTGAGATTGCAGTAAATTGCTTTACCATGTCTGGACCCCGTGGCCCCCTTTCCTACTATCCAACAGCCTGGCTGCGTGGTCTTGTCCCAGCCCACAGAACACCGGGCATGGAGCCCTGGGGCTCACCACATGTGCTGCTGGGTCTCCTCGGAGGGTTCACACGCCAAGGCCACACAGAAAGCCTGTGACAGGCCATCTCCGTGCCCAACACTTGCAGATAAGCAGGATGCAAATTTTTAAAAAAAGAAAGGTTTAGCAGCCAAACCAGCCAGACATAAAGCTGGCTCTGGTGCTACAAAGAAATCAGTCTTAGAGTAATTAAAATAACTCTGCTTCCAAATACCTCAAAGATGATTCTGTCAAATTTCTCTAAAGATAACATTCTGAATATGATGATAAAATGGTATCCAACTTTCTTTAGGCTACTTAAAAATGGAACGTGGTACATATACACATTTGAGAGAGAGTGTGTGTGTGTACACGCATGCGTGTGTAAAACCAAGTATGCTTACCAGCATGGAGAAGGTATTTGAAAATCACTTGTACAACTTTTCAGAGTACCAGACATATCAGAAACCTTTGTACACATATACTTACTCATCAAAGGACAAATACAACTTCTTTTCCACATTCTCATCCGACAGACCAAGGGCAGTTAATGACCGACCTGCCCTCGCGTGGCAAGTCTGAGGCAGCAACGGGACCTGAGCCACTGGAGACAAACACTGCAGAGACGCTGCCTCGTTTCCAGCAGCTGAGGGCCAGAACCACCTCTCCGGCCGCTGCGGGAAGCTGGGGGAGTGACAGCTACACTGAACAGTACCAAAGAGGGGCAGGAACAATTCCTTGAAAAACACATTCTAGGCCACCCTGGCTGGGACCAAGTCATGAGAAGTGAGCTTGCTTACACCCTCCTATTACACAGAGTGTTTCCTTTTCTGGGAGCGTGTGGGAACATTCTCCTTTCTTTGTTGAAATGCCACTTGCTTAGAGGACTTTGGAACCAGCGGGCAGAGATGAATTTAAATTATAGGCCGGGTTTCCAAACCCGCGGTCTAGCTCTTCTCAGCCCATGAGTTCAGAATTCAACATCATTACTACCCAGGTCTTCAAAAGGGTATCACTGGGCTTATTTAGCACGTAAGGATAAACTTCTAAATAATACCAGAACAGAAAAAGAAGTAATAAACAGAGCCTGTACATTTAAGCAAAGAGAGTTCTACAAGTTACTTCCTACAATGAAAAGCCCGGATATTTCTAACGCGCTCAAATAGAGCGAAGACTAACTCATTGAAGAGTGAAAGCAAATGTTGTTCATTTAATCCAACTTCCCCAATCTCTTCAAGGAGAAGAAGGGCTGTAAAAGGCGGAGCAGAGCAGAGACATCCTGGCCAGCACCCCCAGAGCCGAGCACCTACTTGCCACCAATGGTCGTCATCTCCCTGGGGCTTCTTGGAAACGATACCAGTTCGGAACCAGAGGTTCCCTCGGATGTCCAGGGCCCACAGAGTCTGCTGGTCCCCGAGAGTTATACAGACGGGTTCCAAAGCCTGCCTTTCACTGGAAACAGGGAAGAGAAGGGAGAGTCAGCGCCCACACTCCAAGTGCCCAGGCTGGCTAGGAACGCCGGCTTCAAGTGTCTCCCGGGTGGGTTTAGACCCCACCCCCAAGTTCCCTGGAAGGAAGCTCAAGTTTCAAGTTAGGTTGTTGTTTAAATGTGTGGCAGCTTCTGAAAGACATACTGAAAAGCTGGCATGGCGGGAAACCCCTGGGAGGAAAGAGCCTACGAGAGAGCGCGTGGGCACCCAGGGCACCTTGGCCTCCCTGCTCCCCCCACACAATCGAGCCAGTGGAGGTACCCCCGTGTGCCGGGCTGTGTCGGGCAGCAGCAGCTGGGTAGACGCTGCCTCTCCGCACACAGTGCCCTTCCCCCTTCTGCTCCTCTGGTAAAGCCCCTGCTCAGCTCTGCCCTGGCAGGGGACGGTCCACGCTAACCGGCACTGTGGGAGAGCGGCGCTGGGGCCAGCCTGGTCGCACACCCAGCCCAGCCCCGCTGTGGCTCACGGTAGCCACTCACTCATGCTGACTGGGTGCTAGGTTCAAACCAAGAAGATCCTAGTCTAATTTTTCTAATTAGCAAAATGATTTGATGGTAATTCTATAATTAAAATTTTGAGTGGTGTAAGTCACCAAATAAATGACTAGAGATCAATTACCACTAATGATTATGAAGGAAAAACATCTGGCCTGAAACCACTGAGCTTCTACACAGAAACCACCCGACAGTGCCAGGCAGTGCTGAATAGAAACTGTCGTGAGACCCGTGATCGTGTGATGCCCGAGGTCACACGAGAGGGTGGCAGCATTTCAAAAAGCTTTGCCCTGACCCAGCGCCCAGTCTGCTGGTCAGAGGCAGGCACAGGGCAACCCGTGGTCAGGCCGCGGTCACTGGCTCCGCCGACTCCAGACAACACTATCCCCATGGAGAGCTTCAGAGAAGCAGCTCTGCCGGGGGCAGCCTCCAGGGGCGCGTTAAGGGGAGTCAAGGTGACAAAGAACCAAGGGTGGGTCAAGCAAGATGGGAAGGACGCGCCTGCTCCCGCCGATACCTGACGATGTCACATTTCCACTGCTCCCCTTCGGGGCAGAAGCTGCTCACGCCCTCCCGGTACAGGAGGGCTCGCTGCTCTGTCAGTGCCCACACCACGCTGTTTCGGGCTGCGACCTGGGACAGTGGATATGGACAGTCGACCTTTACGGCTCTGGCACAAGGGCGATCCACACTGAGACCTGCCAGGGAGACAGGAAGCCCCCAAGACACACAGTCAGGACTTCGCACCTCATTTGTATTCTGCGGTTTGCTGCTTTTTCTCTTTTTGGTATTCTGCTATATTCTTGTGTAGAACGCATTCTGTCTTTTTAAGGTCTAGTCAACAAAAAATAGGTTGTGCTTAAATAAGGCATGTATTTGAAGTGTTTTCAAATGCTCTCTGAAAACTGAAGGAACGACAATTCAGAATCTGCGGGTATCCCAAAGTCGCTTAAGATGTCCCAGAAGAACAAGAAAGCCCAGGGCAGAGCAGCCAGGCCCTGAGCCAAGAGCAGCCAGGCCTAGAGCAACACATGCTCTGTGGCTGTGCCCTCAGAGCCTTGGGGCGAGCAGAGCTGTGGCAGCCGTGGATGGCAAGGATCTGAGCCCCCTGCCCTCTGCAGAGCAGCTCCGACGAAGCAGCCGCCCTCTCCTCCTCTGACCTGGTTGGGGGGGGTGGTTCCCTACATGAAAGGCGACGCCCCTCACCCAGCAAGGCTATGGCAGGGCCAGAGCTCAGAGTTGCTGACGCCCCATCCAGGACTCCTTCCCCCCACCTCTTTGGAGCCTGTCTGGAGCCCGGAGCTGCCGGGACAGCTGCTAACTCAAATCCCATACTCTGCGGCATCAGCCTGCACTCAGTTCTCAGTGCCCCAGCGTGCTCCCCGACTACTTGCAGAAGCCCCGTGGTCCCACGTTCTCAGCTGTCTCCCTCACCCTCAACCAGGGGGAGTCACCTGCTGGGCTGCTTACGCTACACACTGTCAGGCCAGCCCTGGAGCCGAACACGGCCGGTCTGGTACTACTGGTTAACAGGTTCCTCAACCCCAGGCCAGAAGCACTCTGTCTCCTCACCAGGAACAAAACGCAAGTGCCCCTGGAAATGGGATATGCATCTGCCTTTCCAGAGCTATCACCACTTGAAGGGAGAGACCAGAACTCGCACATGGCCCAGGAGCTGGCGAGGCTGACCACCAGGGCTCAAGCAGAGGCTTCTAGGAGATGCTGGCCCTCCCACGTGTGAGGAAGAACCAGGGGTGCGGAGACTTTTGGTCTCAGAGCACCACCCCTGGCTGACAGCTAGTAACAAAGATTAAAACAGTCTCCACAAATCAGCAATATTAGATGGTTAGAAGATTGATCTTTACGTAAATCCAATACGACCTCCTGACAGCCAGAAAAGAGCTCCCACCCCACAGCCTTTCCATATGCCGAGAAATCACGTCGTCTTTGGAAAGTCATATCCTATTTTGCGGACATAAACACTCACACTCATTACAGTTTATTTTTAATAAACAAGTCCCACTGAGTCTCCTCCGGCAGCTGAAGGTTCCCCACAGGGCAGTTTATTAGGGCGAACTGAACTGCTACTTAGATCAAATGATTTTTCTCGTTTCTTCCTGACCCACATGTAAATAAGTATACGGGGACAGGGCTATAACCTGGCTGAAAAAAGTCCAGCCATAACCTAAAAGAAAAAATGATTCTAATGTCACTTCCCCATTATTCTTTCCCCTTAAGATCTGACATTGCAGCACAAGTGATAGGCAATGGTTAGCCATAAGGAGAGTAAGAATCTGTTTCTGTATCTCACTGAATAACCCTATTAAGTCTTGCCCTAAACTTGTCCAGGTTGGATGTGAGTCAGTAGCAGGAAACTGCTAATATATTCCAAAGGCAGACTGTCTTAAATTGATTTTTAGCCCCTCCGTCATTGTGATGGCTCTAAGTGTGTCCCTAACAAAGTGAGGGGCAGCAGGAAGCAATTACCCCTCCCCCCACAGGAGCTGGAGGACCGCCCCAGTTACCTGTCTGCAGGTACAGATCTCCATTTGTCCTGATGATCCAGGCTGTGTCATCGCTCAGGGCCACAAACACTGCCTGGGGCAGGGCTTCGTACCAGTGCCGCTTCCCCTTGATGGTCACTTTTCCACAAGCAAAAGCTCGGTTAGATTTCTGCTCAATCTTCCAGAGAAGGGCTCCTGTAGAAATAAAAATTCTGTTCCCCATCTAGTAACTGCAGAGAATTACTTACACAAGAAAGTTCATCCCGGTTGCTGTGGGGGAGAGAGATTTCTAAAACCTCTCTCCCCCTTTTGCTTCCACCCCAACTGCGGAAAGAGCCCACAGTGCCAAGGTTTGGTTCCGAGGTCACCACCCACCAGCTGTGTGGCTTCAGGTGTCAAGGCACCTACTGTCTCTCCATGCCTGACTTCCTCCTCTGTACCTACAGGGCTGCTAGGGAAACTGGAGGTGAGAACAGATCGGTGACACGGCACACCGAGCCGGACAGACCTCAGGCACTCCTGACGCGGACAGTGGCAGTGCTGACACACGGTTACGTCAGGAGGCACAACTCGTCCCCCATGAGAGGTTGAAAAGTCCTAGAGGGATTCAGACAGGTCACTTCTGGACCAACTGAGGGTTAAGATGCACACAAAGGAGACACTTGAGCAGAGATGAAGAAGGGGAGGAGAGGAGGACATTCTGTGTATATGGAGGGCGTGACACAGGCCAGGCGGCCACAGGAAAGAAACCACCAGAGAATCACCAAGACCACAGGCTGGACTAGAGGGTCTGATGGGGAAAGCCAAGGTAAGAGGAGAAGAGCCAGACGGCTAAGCCCGAAGCACACCCTGAACACAGTGGGGCTCCGGTGCCCCCCTGAAGACGTGGGCACTGCAGGGCGACTCAGTCAAGCACACTGATCTGGTGAGGACAGAATTCCTACGAGATCAGCGAGGGCCGGAGGGTTTGGAAACACAAAGTAATCAACAGGATCAGGATAGAACCAAGGCTTCTAAATGGCTGGGAGGGTGAACAGAAGCAAATGGCAGAGAAAGAATTAAAGCGCACAGTTACATAACGAGAGTTAAAGACTAGACTATGATCTCAGCCACTCTCTGAGGAAAATTATTTTTCAGATAAGCAAAGAGATGAAACAACCTTGAACAAAATGCTATTTTATTTTTTTTTTATTTTTTTTTTTTAAAGATTTTATTTATTTATTTGTCAGAGACAGAGGGAGAGAGAGTGAGCGAGCACAGGCAGACAGAGAGGCAGGCAGAGGCAGAGGGAGAAGCAGGCTCCCTGCCGAGCAAGGAGCCTGATGTGGGACTCGATCCCAGGACGCTGGGATCATGACCTGAGCCGAAGGCAGCCGCTTAACCAACTGAGCCACCCAGGCGTCCCACAAAATGCTATTTTAAATAGTGACAAAGACCAGGAAGAGTTCAAGGAAATCCATCAGAAACACAGTAAAATTACGGGGATAAGTCTAAAGTCACCGAGTACGTTTTGTCTGACTTCTGCTCCAGGGTCTTAACAATAAGAAGATACTATGTGGGGCGCCTGGATGGCTCAGTGGTTGAGTGTCTGCCTTCGGCTCACGTCACGGTCTCAGAGACCTGGGCTCGAGCCCCTCATCGGGCTCCCTGCTCAGCAGGAAAGCTTGCTTCCCCTCTCCCACTCGCCCTGCCTCTGTTCCCTGTCTCGCTGTGTCTCTCTCTGTCAAATAAAAATAAAATCTCTAAAAAGAGGTGTGGGGGGTGAGTTACTATGAGGCAAATACACAGGAATACTTCAATTCTACCTACCCACCCCCCCAGCAGGTGAAGTGGCCAACATTTTGACAAACAGATGTGCAAATGATTCTGGACAGGGAAGAGAGGTACAGGCTCAAAGCCTAGTAGAGCATCATTCAGGAACTGTCCGCTCCAGTTCACTAAAAATGGTTAGCCAGACCATGGCTTGCAAGAATGAACGCATTTTTCTTTTACATTCAGGGCGTAGATGATTCGGCCAAAGTATATACATCGTTCATTAAAGAAAAATTTCTAGAAAGAAACCCCAATAATCTATATCCACATAAGTCCATCTCCATTGGTTCAGTTGCTTTAAAACAACACAAGGAAACAGGAACATGGGCGCCTGTGTGGCTTGGTCAGTGAAGCGTCCAACTTTTGATTTTGGCTCAGGTCATGATGTCAGGGTTGTGATACTGAGCCCCGTGTTAGGCTTCATGCTGGATGTAGAGCCTGCTTAAGATCCTCTCTCTCAGGCTCAGTGGGTTAAAGCCTCTGCCTTCAGCCCAGGTCACAATCCCAGGGTCCTGGGATCGAGTCCCGCATTGGGCTCTCTGCTCGGCAGGGAGCCTGCTTCCTCCCGTCTCTCTGCCTACTTGTAATCTCTGTCTGCCATATAAATAAATAAAATCTTTAAAAAAAAAATCCTCTCTCCTTTTCCCTCTGCCCCTCCCCTTCCATAAAAGAAATAGGGACACATTTTTGTAAGGTGTTTATATGTTAATCTCTCTCCAAAAAAATCCCTCAAAATTCAAGCTTTGCATAGCTTATAAAAACATGTTAACGTGTTAACATTGTAATTAATAAAAAAAAAAAACGAACCAAGATTCAAGCTGAACATCCATTTACTGGATGTTTATTAATTAATGTCAAATGAAGTGACCCCTGTTCTTTGGAGAAAACCCTCAGACGTGCAGGTACTGGTCACATGCTGCAAGGATGGCGTTGCGGCAGGGCCCACCATGTGCCTGCCCTGTGCCCGCTGCCATGCGCTGGGCCACTACACCAGCAGGAGCAGGGAGGTGGGAGGCGGGGAGGCCAACCTGAGGGGGAGACCGCCACCTGCTGGACGGCGTCCTCAAACTTCTGCCAGCGGAGCCCAGCGCCCGGCAGTGCGCTGCAGAACAGGCCGCCTTTGTAGTCCAGGCACCAAATGTACTTCTCGGAGACCGCCAAGCTGAGTATGCCGTAGCCGGGACCGGAGTATCCCATCCAGCTTTCTGCAAACTAACAAGGACAGAGCCTGGTGAGTTCCGTAGCAGAGCGCTGAGCCGCACTGTCGGGCAGTCGTCAACAAGTCGCAGGGCGGAGGGTCTCTGAGAAGCCAAGGGGGGACCTGCTGTCTTTGGACTGTACCGAGAGAAGCGTTCTGCAATGGGGACTACTGTCCCCCGTCAGGACACCAGAGCCCGCCTGGGTAGCTCTCCATCAGGTCAGAACACCCTTCCTAATGCGGTGCTGACGTTAAAACAACCTAGCTCCTGCACAACACACAACGTGCGTGCAAACCCACATTCTGTGCATCGGATCCTTGCCGAGGCGCGCAGATGAGCGGCCCTGCCACCGGCTCTGTGCCCTTGCCCTTGGGTTTTAAGCATGGTCCCATCGTGCGGCTAATGGAAATCTGGCCAAGATACTGAGTCTGGCTGAATTCTATGGACTGATGTTTTGTTGCCATGATTCTTTAAAAAAGAGCTAAATGAAGTCTTCGCAGCTTACCAGCTTTCTGAAACTGCACAAGGAAACAAAGAGCTTGCACCATCACCCAAATACGCAAGTTCGCTACTTCACAAAGAAAGGCACCCGCCCCTTCTCAATCCAGCCCTGCTTCCCATGACTTGTGCCCCATGCCCCTGGCAAATGCCACAAAATCTCTTGGTTTTCCAGCTACTGGATGGGAAGGGGGGGGACCATGAAGGGAGGAAGCAGTCCTCCAAGCACCAGGTCCCCTCTCACCTAGGGGAGGGCTTCTCTCAAGTTCTCGCTTCCAATCTCAATAGCCCACCCGCACGAGACGTCGTCAGCCTGCCCATCAGGCTTCCCACAGCCCTGCACCTGGCTGGCCAGCATCGGCCGAGAGTCGTGCTCAGCTGAGATGATCGGCAGGCACGTCTGGGTCCTCCTGGAGATTCTGGGATCCAGACTGGCTATCCGCGCCCGCAGCAGCCAACACCAAACACAGAGCCTGGCAGCCGAAGGCACTCAAGAAATGATGAGTGCAGGCGAGACCGAGTGGAAGGTCTCACGTTCCAGCATTTGTCTCAGAACAAGTAAGCAGGACATGTCACTGCCCATGCAGGACAGCACAGAGGCTGAGAGCAGGGGCCTGGGCCAGCCTTGCCCTTCACTCGCTATGTGACCTGTGTAAGCCATTTCCCTACGCCTCCTTCCCTCCACTGTAAAATGGGGATCACGGCAGCACCTACTTCTTTACCTACTTTTGTTTTGTTCTTGGAGAAGGAAATGAGTTGAACTTACAAAGTGCTTAGCGTGGTGCCTGGCACATGGCAAGAGCTTCCTGAACAATGCAGGTCGTTAGCGCTGGGAGAATCTAGCGGTCTGTTTACCGGAAGCACACGCACGTTCACACTCATAATCCACACCCCACAATGACTAGGCAGGACAAGTTATAAGACCTGTTTAGTCTCGAAACCAAATACACTGAAAAATAATGACTTGCTAAGAAAAGTAAACATTTTGAAAACAATCTCTGTTATGTAAATGATCAGGAATCATCATCCTTGACTACGTGGGTTGGGTGGACCCCAGGACACCGGCCACCCCAAACCCACATACCTGATCTGACTTTAGGAGCCCGGTGTCCTCCGTGCCAGGCTGGCTTAGGTCCTGCAGGGAGCGACTACCACCGAGCTCTGTCACACTTGTCTCCGAGGAAGAAGAAGGCAACCCCTGGGCATAGATGTCCTCCTCATCACTGGATGTCAACACCTGGTCCCGTGAAGGCTGCTCGAGCCGAGGCTCATGAGTGTGAGCCGCCAAGGCAGAGACTGGGGGTGTCAGCCGTCCTCTCACACTCCCCGAGTCACAACCCGAGGCAACCATTTCCTTCAGGCCTGTGTCACTGTCGGTGACAGTGTGCCAGGGATGTGAGCCGAGGTGGCTCGGGCCCCCCATGTGTGTGAGGAAGCCCTGCTCCTTGCTGGGCTCCTCGGCACAGCCTTCATCAGCTCCGGTCCCCGGCAGCCACGGCTCGGCACGGGGGGCCCAGCTGAGGCTGGAAGGCACCAGGGGTGAGTCCAAGAAAGGGACTTCAGAAAAAGTGCTTTGGGGGTCATCAAGCTCCACATCCCCTGCTTCCTGGGCCTCTGCAGAGCTGTCCTTTTCTCGACAGGGCGACTGTCTGCTATTCAGTCCATCGTCTGCGGGACAAGGTTCCTCTCTGAGTTCTGTAATGTCACTACCTTCCACAGCTTCCCTCAGCTCCAGGAGTGAAGTCCACACTCCACTGTGCGGCCCTGTGTCTTCGGCACAGTCACATCGTGGGAGTCCAGGTCTGTCACCATTCCCTTCATGCAGGACGGCAGTGGCGGGCTCAGGCACCTCCAGGACACTGAACGCTTCAGGGTCAATATTTTCCTGCAGGACACCATTCACCTCACCACTGAGGTTACTCTCCTGGTCAGGAGACTCTGTGCTCAACCGATCCATGATGCTGCCCAAACTCGAGGTCATGGATAGCAGGTCTGTGTTCAAGGACTGGGGACTGTCACCAGGAAACTCATAGCAGGGAGTTGATTCAAGGGAACTGTGGCAGGTGTTCCTGCTTGCACCTTCTAATTTAAAATTTAAAATAAGAATGTTTAAAATGGGGTATGACTCCATATAAATAGTAAGAGACTAAAAAACACAATTTTGGCTCAAGGAAAAAAATACATTTTAAATGAAGGATATTTAAGTGGTGAGGAATGCATCTCTCAAGTACAAATTATCCCCATGCAGAGATGTCTTAAATGGATGCAAACATCAGAGACAGTGATGGGCTCTAGGCCTCGCTCAAGAAATGTTAATGGAGGAAAACAAAGGAAAGGATGGACAGCAGACCAGTTGTTTAAAATTATTAACATGCTTAGCAGTCTGATACGTATGTGTAGCTGGAGAGGCCTAACAGGAATGAAGGAGTAAAAACTTAAACCATTTCTATGTTAAATCCCATGGTCGGTAACCTATCCAACACTAAATGTAAAACGACCCGTCTAGACACCAGCATAAATCTTCTATTTCCGTGCCTTTCCATCCAGGCTCATAGTGTCTCTGGTCTAATACGTGCTTTACATGGATACATCTAAAATTTTACTTAACTATCGAGAAGTACAGCCCCAGACCCATCAGGCAGGGTGGTAAGTACACAGGTGTGTGTTATTATATTACTCACACCCCATGAAGGTGCTTTCGGTGTGTGTGGTACTCTCTCTTAACATATGAAATATTTCATGGTAAAACTCCTTTGAGGAAAGAGTACCCGTATCTTCTGAAGGCCTTCTCTGCTTCTCACCAAATGGGCAAATGCTCACGCAGTGAAAGCAGCACTCCCCAAAAGTGTGCGAGAACGCCCCTGCGTAAGGAGTCAGTGTGTGTTTTGCGAAGGATGGTACCTGATCGCTTCTTCCTCTTCTTTTTCACTTTCAGAGGCTTCACGACAAGCTCCTGGTCAAAGTCTTCGGAGCTGATCACGCTGAATCTCTGCGAGGCGGGCTGGCCTCCCCTCCGCAGCTCCGGAGCTGCCTGGAGCCCAGAGCCACTGTCGGTGGAGTTGAGCGAGCTGCTCCTGCTCCTGGGCTCGCTGGCCACAGAGCTGGCCACGGAAGAGCCCCTGAGCCTTGTCTCCGAAACCGGGGCCCCCGACGGCTTCTCCCCACGTTGCCCAGGGGCCTGCTCTGCGCATCCCGGTGTCTCCAGACCATCTCGCACTGAGAAAGAGGGTTGGGGGTCACTGCTGGTTGTCCAAGGAAGTCTACAAGCTCTCATTCAGGTCTGCTAGCCGTAAATCCCCACCCGCTAGGCTCAGAGAGACTGCTGAAGCGGGAAGGTCGCACGTAACAGTCCACAATGGCTCTGTGCTCCGGGGAGATCATACACCACAATCAGGAAAATGGCTCCTCACGGCAATTTTCTATAAATAGCTCAACAGGAACGGGACGCTACTAAGTATACAGCATTTTTTACATCAATTCACAAATAATTCCTAAAGAAGACAAATGAGCTGTTTCTAAGAGGGTTTAGTGATGGCCCCTACTTAGACCACACCTTAAACATAAAAGAACTCAAAAGGCACTTAAAAAACATATGCGTACCTATATTTCTTGAAATTTAAGAAGAGAAAGGGCATTTTCCCGGAGAACAAACCCAGGACAGAGAAGCGTGGCATGAGGATGTGGCAGCAGAGGCTCAAGGCACCCTGCTCTGTACCCATGACCAAGAGCCAGCGAGTTTCTCACCTTCACGGACTCGTCCTTCTCAACACAACAGCACAAGTCGCCATGGCCACCGGGGCTCCAGCCACAGGACCCCGTACACAGGACTATGGACGACTTTACCCACTCAGCCATCCCGATACTACGTATCCACTTTGGGCCCGGCACTGTTCGGGGACCACCAGCCAGACGGGAACTCCTGTCCTCTCGTGAGGGTGGCCCCGGGGCAGACTAGGGGCTGTGCTGTGCAAGCTGGGGACAGACACGCAGGGCTCTGCTCGGAGCGAAGCCTGGCCAGGGAAGCGACCTGTTGAAGACCACACGAGCCGTGGCAGGTCTCGGTCTAGAGCCGTCCTGTGCGATACAGCAGCCACTGCCATGCGCAGCTATTTAAACTCAAAGTCGAGCACAAGGTAAATGCAGCTGCGCTCCCCACACTGCAAGCGCGCGGCAGCCTGTGCGGACGGCGCGGACACAGAGTGCTTCCGTCTCCGCAGAGAGGCCCCCCCGGACTTCCCTCTCGTGAGCCGCCCGCCCTGGACCACACCGTGCAGATGCCAGCTCCGAAAACTCAAAAGACTCAGAGCTTAGTCCTGTTCCACAGAAATTGCGGCCTGGGGTGACAGCAACCCTGTCTGACCCTCTGACCTAAGAAATAACTCACTCCCACCCCACGCCCACCCTGCCATCTTGTAAGAGGCAGTAAAGTGGGGGCCAAGGTAGCCCTTAGGACATTTTCATCTTTTCAAGTCCTAAACATCTGGCTCTGAGAGGCTGTTTGGGATATTCTCCTACTAACCATACTTCGTATTCTAACATTACAAAAGGACAAAGGCCTTAGTAACGCCTGGGGGCTCAGGGGCTTGCCACCTGGAGCGCCCTTCCCTCGCCTTGCTCCTGCCTTGCTTCCCGCTCTAGAAGGCCCTGGGTTTGCAACTGGCCCACCCACTTGGGTCCAGGCCTTCTACTCCCTCTCCTCCTTCTCCTGCAGTGTCTCAGACACCAGCTAGTGCTGGTGAGAGCAGAAGTCAGAGCAAGGATGCTTCCAGGGCCAAGATACCCCAAGCCCGTAGCTATGACAAAAGGTCCACGCTTCTGACCAGTGTAGCCAGGCAGGAGAAGCAGGAGAAGCGTTGGCTGAAGCAGTAATCTGAAGACGGGGCTGGTGGATTTGGGGCTTGTCATTTACCCACCCCAGTCCTTGGTTTTCTAATCTGAAACGGGACACCGTGGATTAAGAAACACTCACTCTGGGCTTCTGTGTGCCATATGCTATCTGGGGCCACAAAGCTGAGCTATAAGATCCTTGCAAGCAAAAGGTTTACTATTTTGTGAGGGAAGGACATGGTAAGGAAATGGCTCCCCGGCCACAACAGCGGTGGGAGGAAAGGCCCCTGGGAACTCAAGCGAAGATAGGGAGGGCCGACTTAACTAAAGCACTCAGGGAAAGTGTAAAAGATACAGGAAGACCTGAACTGACAGCAGAGGGCAGCACCGGCCAAAGCAGGCCGCGTAAGGGAGGGCACACACCCAGCACTCAGACCTGCCTGGGGCGCTGGGGACAGGGGGTGGCGGCAGGAATCCAGAGAGCTCAGCTGGGGTGGGGGCGCCCTGCACACCACCTGGGACATGGTGGCAACAGGAGCAGTAAGCGAGGAAGGCACAAGGCTGTTCCCAGCCCCGGGGGGAAGGGGAACTGGCTGGGGAAAGGCCGTGCCAGGGCCACCTGCCTCATGTTTCCCACAGGCTTGTCCTGAGCATCAAACAGGGTGCCTGTGAAACTGCTCCGTGAACTTGAGGCTACACATGTGCGGGACCTCGGGGGCCACACAGATGTCCCCCACGTACGGCTCTCATCCCCCCAGCGGTGGTGTTTTCGGGACCTCGCTGCAATTTCCACAGCCCCAGTCTCATCTGTAGAACCAGTACCTTCCATGCAGGGCTGCGTTGAGGATTTTATGAGGTCATGACTGTTAAGTGCTTAGGAGTGTCTGGAACACAGTGAGAACAAAGTGAGGGACAGAGAGGAGGAGGGGCTCCCCACATGGCTGCTGTCACCATGGGGACAAGTTCACTGACGAGGCACCAAATATACCAAGTACTGTGGATGTGTGCACGGGAACGTGCTCGCCAGAACCCGGGCGGTGGGACTTAGAACAAGAAGTCAGAAGCACGGAGAATGATCAGCATCCTACGGAAGAACTGTGTGGAGGGTAAAGGACGTGTTCCAGAGAACAGATTTCAATGTCCTAAAATCTTGGCAAATCTGTCCTTTGAAGTGTCAATCCCACATGCAGTCTTAGGGTGCCAGCGGCCAGTCACGTGGGTGCTGAGTTCCCCTCACTACTCGTCCAGCCCCCCACCTTCCAGACCCATGGAACCACTTCACCAAATGCGAGGCTGTCTGATGTGAGCCTTACGGTAGATAAGCTTCAAGAAAAGCACTGTAAACCGTATTTTAAGAATCACAGGAGGGAGGCCTGGGCGGCTCAGTGGGTTAAGCATCTGACTCTTGGTTTCAGCTCAGGTCCTGATCTCAGGGTCGTGAGATCGAGCCCCGAGTGACGCTCCGCACTCAGTGCACGGTCTGCTTGAGATTCCCGCCGTCTCCCTCTGCCCCTCCCCCTGCTCGTACACACTCTCCCTCTAAAACAAAACAAAACAAAAAAATCTTAAAAAAAAAAAATCATAGGAAACTCTCCAAATACTTCCTTGTTCAAATAAAGCTACAGTTGTTGGGGCGCCTGGGTGGCTCAGTGGGTTAAAGCCTCTGCCTTCGGCTCGGGTCATGATCCCAGGGTCCTGGGATCGAGCCCTGCGTCGGGCTCTCTGCTCAGCAGGGAGCCTGCTTCCCGCCCCCCGCCTCTCTGCCTACTTGTGATCTCTGTCTGTCAAATAAATAAATAAAATCTTAAAAAAAAAAAAAGCTACAGTTGTTTAACAAAGTAATGCTAATAAGCTTTATCAATTATAAACTACAATTACATACACACAGCACATTTTATAACAAATACAAACCTATTGATGCTAATCCTTCAGGTCTGCTTGAAATTCTTATAATGTTCCTATCTCCCTTTAAGAAAAATATTTCATTTTCTGTGCAGGAAACAGACACGATGTCACCTGATCCTTCCAAACCAGCAATTGTGGCCTGTCCAAAAAAAAAAAAAAAAAAAGAAAAGAAAAAGAAAATCACACAACCAGGCAATATTAACGGCTGAAAGCGGACACAAAGCTGCAGGAGTCCAGATGAGTCCGATGACTCCTGTGCTCTGCCAGGCTCTTTCTGAACCAGCTTAGAAGTGACAAATGCGAGGGGCACATGGGTGGCTCAGTGGGTTAAGCCTCTGCCTTCGGCTCAGGTCATGGTCCCAGGGTCCTGGGATCGAGCCCCGCATCGGGCTCTTTGCTCAGCGGGGAGCCTGCTTCCCCCTCTCTGCCTGCTTGTGATCTCTGTCTGTCAAATAAATGAAATCTTTTTTAAAAATTTATTATTTTTAAAGATTTTATTTATTTATTTGACAGACAGAGATCACAAGTAGGCAGAGAGGCAGGCAGAGAGAGAGGGGGAAGCAGGCTCCCCGTTGAGCAGAGAGCCCCATGTGGGGCTCGATCCCAGGACTCTGGGACCATGACCTGAGCCGAAGGCAGAGGCTTTAGCCCACTGAGCCACCCAGGCGCCCTATGAATAAAATCTTTAAAAAAAAAAAAAAAAAAAGAAGTGACAAACTCAAAGGTAAGGAGTGGCTGACGGGTACCTGACCCGAAGTCGTAAGCCTTGCCAGTGACTCCATGGGACTGAGCGAGCAGCTCAGCCCACGTGTGAGCGCTGGGAGCTGCAGCCCGCCCAGCGCCCCTCCCTCCAGCACAGGGCGCCCATGCTCTTTGGCAGGACCTTCCCACTGGCCGCACATGGCTGCCGTGGTCTGTGCTTTAGGTGCCCTGAGCGGAGTGGGCCAGGCCAGACCTCAGGCTTGTTCCTCCAGGATGCCACGGCTCCACTCGAGCTCCTTTCCTGGCCCTTGTCTGCTGGGAGAGGTCCGACTGGAGTCAGACATCACCTCCTCGGGAAATGGTCCCTGAGGAGCCCAGACTCAATGGCATGCCCAGGACTCACGGCACTTTGTACACACACCCAGAGGAACGCTGCTCCTGGGCTGGAGTGATGTGCTGACTGTTCCAGACCTCTACGGTGTGCACTCCCGCGGGAGAGACGAGTGGACACTGCAATTCATGGCTCGGAATGAAAGAATGGAGAGAGGGAGGGGGTCCCTACCAACACTTGAAAACAGGACATCCAGAGTCTGAATGATTTTAAAACATTTTCTTTTCTGCTAACAGTATAGACAAAAGGCAGTTCACTATAGAGGGAAGAAGGGCCTAAATTCTTTGTTAATTTCTAAATAATCCTGATGAACATCTAGAAGCATGCCATTAGTTTGAAAGCTGCCCATCATGGTGCCACGTACACTCTGATGGCAGCCACAACGTCTGCATGTGGACAGCCCCTTTGTGTCGTGAAGTTAATGCCACCCGTCGCAGAAAGCACTGGGGCAAGGGCTCAGAAGAAAGGAACTGATACATAGTCACCAAACCTCTCAACCCCACTCACTACTAAGTGTGCATCAAGTTCAAAGAGTACCCAGAGAAAGAAGAAAACTTAAGTTGTCTATAAGTGGAGAATACAGAGATGCCTTTCAAAGTGTTCCTTAAGAAGAGAAACCAACTCAGGGTTAAAAGCCAGCTTCGTGGCCCCAGCCCTGCTTGCCCTACCCTCAGGTTCCAGGTGAGGAAGCCATGCCAGGCAGACGACACTTCCGCTTAGAGGCAGAACAGCTAGAAGGTTCTACCAAAACCAAATCTATAAAATAATTAGACCCTTACTTGATTTCCTTGCAAAGGAAAAAGTAAAGCATTAGAATTAATGCTGTTTCTTCTACCATTATGAGAAACAGTCCGTAGGTAAAGACACCAAAGGTGTGGTGCGATCACGCCACTTACCTGGTTGATAGTGTCTAGAAGGTAAATACTATATTCATTCCAACTCAACACCCAGCCTTCTTGAAAGAAACATGAAACAAGCCCCAGGTGTTTCTCAGGTAAGCTGCAACTTCCCCTGTTGGAGGATTCCAGACGTGGGTACAGTTCAAAAGGCTTGACTCCTCCAGCAAAGACATCTTTTAAGATAAACGTGGCTTGAACAGTCCCATGGATATCCGCCTTCCACAGTCGGAGCCCAGGCCGTGACGCGTACAAGGTCAGATCACTCTGCTTACAAAGTCCTGGTATAAAACAAGCTCCAAACTTCCCAGTGCTGAAATTACCAAAAAAAAAAAAAAAAAGAAGAAGAAGAAGAAACAGATACAAACTGATTTAAAGTGATAGTTGTCAACCCTTGACATCAACTCTAACAAGAATTTTTTGGATAAGCCTAAATAAGATTGATGTTTTTTCAAACCCTCTTCTACAGTCTGTTCTGTTGTTACTAGAACGACACTGTCATCTCTGTGTCTCCTCCTCCCTGTAGCCCCTCGGAAGCATGTGCCGCTGAGCAGGCAAGGCAGCCTGGCTCGTGGCGACCGTCATGGTGCTGTGCCCTGGGCTTCGTCTCTACCCTCTGGCTCAATCCTTGCAGCAGTGCCACAAGGCAAATGGTACAGCTCCTGTGTCAGAGAAGAGGAAATGGAGGCGGAAGCTGACAATCCAGGTCCGACCATCCTCTCCCTGTTCGGAAGTTCTGTTCATCCTTTTTTTTTTTTTTCTTTTTAAAGATTTATTTATTTATTTATTTGACAGAGAGAGAGAGAGAGAGATCACAAGTAGACAGAGAGGCAGGCAGAGAGAGAGAGAGAGAGAGGAAGCAGGCTCCCCGCTAAGCAGAGAGTCCAACGTGGGACTCGATTCCAGGACCCTGAGATCATGACCTGAGCCGAAGGCAGTGGCTTAACCCACTGAGCCACCCACGCACCCGAAAGTTCTGTTCCTCCTAACCCTGACTGCTGCGCTCACACCAGGATCCCAGTGAATGAGCGTCACGCCTATGACCAAGTCTAAACCCGTCACAGGGACCAGCTTCCTGTCCGTTCCACGGGTGTGTCATTTTTTTCTATTTTTTAAAATTATGAAATACCTAACACAAAATGTATGTTTTATATAATATAATACGTATCATTTTATACCATATATCCGCCCAGGTGCACACACACACACTTAGAGGCATATAAAATTATGAAGCCTAACAAATGAAATGCCCACCCAGGAGCCCATCCCTCAACTTTGGAAATAAATCATCAGTGACATGGGTGGTGTTCTCCCACACTCCTAATGTCCCTGCCCCTCCGTTCCCCAGGTGTGATCACCAGACTGAATTTTGCTATTCCCTTGCTTTTACTACTGATAGCTTAGCCACATACCTATGTATCCATAAACGCTACATATCTTAGTATCATCTTCCATTTGCATAAAAAAAGTAATAACGCTATTTGTACACTTTTGCCACTTACTTTTAACATTGATTAAAGATTTATCTTTACTGACAAAACAACTACAGCTCATTCATTTTCACTGCTATATAGCATGCCACATCTTTTTTCACTCACTCCCTTGTTGATGGGTATTTGAATTATTTCTACTTTGCTATTTTAAACAACAATACCACAAGCATTTCCACACAGGCCTCCTAGCACACGGGTGTGTCAGAGTCTGCCCGGGTCTCCTGGAGATGGAACTGCTGCGCTGTCAGGGAGCTGTTGGGTTGCTGAGTTGACCACATTCAGGTTTGAAAGATAATTTCACCAAACTTTTTTCAATATGCTTAATCCAACCTTTGCTCCCACCAGCAATCTGAATTCTTTTTTCCCCCAAAGGGATTTTTAAGCAATCTCTACACCCAATGTGGGGCTTGAACCCACACCCCGAAATCAAGAGCTGCACGCTCCCCCAGCTGAGCCGGCGGGGGGTTCTCCTGAGTTCTCATGGTTCCACACCTTTGTCCAATCTCAGGCTCCTACCAGAGCTCAGAGTTCAAGAGTTTCAGGCCACCCTCTCCCCAAAATACTTCTCTGACTTGAAGCAGTAGAAACAGTACTGACTCTTGATTGACAGAGAGGCTCCATGTCCAGCCCTGATATTTACTATGTGAACTTTCTGGAGCTCAGTTTCCTTATCTGTAAACCAAGGGTAATCCTTCCCATCTCAAAGGTTAAAGTGAAGATTAAGTGAGCCAGTCTAGGAGGGCACAGAAGTGCTGCTGCTGACGTGGTAACCCCCCGGACCGGGCTCCGGGTGCTCCCAGCTGGGATGGGCCCCTCGTTCTGCTCACAGCCCTGTGCCTCTCTCCTCACCCTCCCTGCACACAGCAGCACACCGGTCCTCCTGAAGGGCTGTCTCCAGAGCCTATCCCACATGGTCACACAGAATTATCTGGACATTCTCTGCCAGTCTCTCTCTAGGTCCCTCTGGGTGCAGAGTAACTAAATCCCTCTGGATGGGGCCCAAGGAGGGTACTGAATATCAAATTCAGCTTTGAAACGAAGATTGTTAGATGAACCAAGACCGTTCTAACACTGTAGATCATTCCTGGACAACTCTATAATTGGCCTCGGGTTTGATTACTGCCTTTGGTGGATTTGTTCTGGAAAGATTCTCTAAATAGACCCAAAGGAATTCTCACAGGGCAGTCCATAACCTCTTCTTCTTGCCCTTCCTGTCAAATCGATTTCTGTTTGGTGACCCACTTGTTAAATGTTTTCCTTCTATTTATAGGTCCTCTTAAAAACCTCTTGTCACTTCCACTTTAATCTGCTCACCTTGGATAACTGCAGCATTCACTTGAACAAACACTGAGGGAGTCCTGCCCTGTGTGAGACCTGGTGCCATGGGCAACGTGAAAGAGAAACGACACGAGATCCTGGCCCTGGCTGAGAACAGGCGCGGGCAGACATGTGCGTGGATAAGAACCACTGGAAGACCATCTGAGGCTCAAAGGGCCCCACGAGTGGTCCAGACGGGAGACATCTGACTGGGGCAGGAGAGGGCTAGACCTGGGACTATTCCTGGCTGAGGATGGGACGGGCACTGTGGGGGAAGGAACATGCCGAGAGGGTCCTGGTGGGCAGCTGGCTCTATGGAACTGCTAGAACATGTGGTGTGTGGTTGGTGGTGGGGGAGGGAGACTGCAAGGGGAGGCGGCTAAGCTGGGGATAACTAGCTAGGGCAGGTGCAAACTGTCCTTCGCCCCGGGCTTAGCACCACCCGCGGCAGCACGATGGTGCACCTGCTGCGGTCGTTCTGAAGCGGACCCTCAGACCCCAACTTTCAAGGCCCAGGCACTGCAGGGCTCTAAAATCATAACTTCATCAACCCACTTTCTTAATTCTGATGGAGATGACTTGCAGAGAAATCACTGATGACTTTAAAAAATACGTTAATTTCCTTTATAAGCCACATTAACATGAAAGGTGTGGTTTTTTGTTTGTTTTGGGATTTTAAAACGATTTTATTTCTTTTTAAAGATTTTATTTATTTATTTGACACAGAGAGAGAGAGAGAGATCACAAGCAGGCAAAGAGGCAGGCAGAGGGAAGAGAGGGGGAAGCAGGCTCCCTGCTGAGCACAGAGCCCGATGCGGGGCTCGATCCCAGGACCCTGAGATCATGACCTGAGCCGAAGGCAGACACTTAAGCCACTGAGCCACCCAGGCGCCCCTAAACAATTTTATTTTTAAGCACTCTCTACCCCCAGCGTGGGGCTCAAACTCACAACGCTAAGATCAAGAGTCTCATGCTGCACCGACTGAGCCAGCTGGGAGCTCTGGAAGGAGTGTTTTCTAACGAGCTGTATAATCCGCTGGTACCACAGACCGGAAATGCTGAGCATGGACAGAGAGCCTGAGGCAAGAGAATGAAAGTCTATGATGGGTGACAAAAGGCTCAGCAGCCAACTGCCCACAGACTACCACACAGGCATGACAGCAGTGACCCTGTTCCAGAACCTGGTGCTGGCTCTGCTGGGGGGTAGACTCCCCAGGTCCACATGCACGGATGGCCTCGCGCGGGGGCCCTGAGGACAGGGCCTCGGGGACACCTAATAGGTAGGGAGAGGGTTCCCACATGAGATAGTGAAAATAGAGTCCAGAAGAGCAAAGATACAACACATTTGGGGACAGCTGGGGGCTCTGAGGTCTTCTGGGAGTAACATGTATTATCTGGTCCGGTCTGAGGAGGCTCACAAACTCCATCCGAAAAGGATGACCCCATCCCCCACCACCGCGGTCCCCTGCCTGCAGATGCACCCACACCCGTGCTCTGTTGCCCGCTGAGAACACTCCCGCCCTATTCAGGCCACGCTGTCACCCACCATCGGGTTCCAGGGAGGTCACGACAGGCACCGCCATCTCGTGCTCTGTGCCAGCCAGCGCCAGCCACCCAGCCCGTCTTACAAACCTCTCAGCAGACACACTCCCTGCAAAGCGCCCCCTCCTGTGTTCCCTTCTACAAAACCAGCCTCCTGCAAAGCTGTCCCCAAGCACCGTGATCCTGTCCCCTCCAGCCCTTTCACCCTCGGCCCCTATCCTTGAGCAAGACCGTGTGTAGCCACCAGGTCGCCATACCCAAACGTCTGTCTCAGGCCATCTCTCTGGGCAGTCAGCAGCTCTGACACAGCGGCTGGCCCTGTGACACTCCCTCCATGTGTCTTCCAACTTCTCACTCCCCTGACCCCTCCTCACGTCCCGGTCTCTGCCGATGCCCAGAACAGAGACAACCCCGCCCCCAAACCATGCTCACTCCCGCGGCGAGCTCATCGGTCCCAGAGCTTGTCCAGACCGTCCACGTGCTACAGGCTCTGGCCGCACCTGCTTCCTGAGATGCACACCTGCTGCCCCTGCCCCTTTGGCTGCCCCCGGGAGAAAGACTGTGCCACCTGTCTGCAACAGCCCCTCTGGCCTCTCCACCAGACTTCTCCAGGCCAGAGCGCCGCCACCCCCAACCCGAGTGCTCAGCCACGGCCTCTGACTCATCTCCCTCCCTCACCTGCCAGAGCCAACCTGTCAGCTCTGTCCTCTGAGCAATCCTACCACCCTTCCCTGGCCTAAGGCCCTGGCTGCCCCCTGAGCTGGCACTCTTGTCCCCTCCAAAGAGCAGCAAGGGTGACCTGCCCTGGTCAAAGCCTCCCATGACTGCTGGCGTGCTAGAATAAAGCAGCCCCATGTAAGGCTCACAAAGTCTACACGACGGGGTCCTACCCCGGCCCTACCCTACCAAGGCCCACACGGCCTTGCTGCTCCCCAAACACTCAAACGCTTGGCACACACACTGCTTCTGCCTCAAGAGCTTCTCTTCAAAGTCCTCTGGTGGCTCCTTCTGCCCTTCCTTCAGGAATCTACTCCAGTCCCTCCTGCGGAAGAGCTGTCCCTCCCTGCCTATCTAGAGCAAGCACCCATGTCCCCTGCTCCCTCCTCTGTAGTCCATATCCGGTTTACTACCGAACATTCTAGAACATATTTATTTAATGTTGGTTTCCCCCGCCAGGAATATGAGCCGAGATTAGAGGTTTTCCCAGGTCACAGCTGTCACCTGGAGATGTCACTCCTCACGATGACTCCTGCTTGACTACTACCTAACAGGCACCTTCAGCTCAATAATGCCCCCAACAGAATAGTTGTCTAGACCTCAAACCCGGGCTTGCCCTGTGTTTCCACCACAGCTAACTAGCTGCTGCAGCTGCCGGTACGAAACCTTCTCTTCCCCTCGCCCCACATCCAATCCATTATCCTGCCCCGTGCTTTCCATCTCCAAACTGCAGCTCCCTGCATCTCCCCGTCTCCTGACGGCCACCACCAAGGGCCAGCCCCCATGCCTGCTCCCAGGACTCCCACAGCACCCTCCTCATCCTCCCCCTCCTGCCCATCTCCAGTTGAGTCTCCACGCAGAACTGGATGAGCTCGGAAACGTTGCTCATGTGGCCATTCTCCTGCCTACAGCACTCAAGAGCCTTTGGTTATGCCTAGGATAACCTGGGCAACAGCACATGGTGCTCCAGCCCTGCCCCTAAGCTGGCTCAGGCCCTCCTTTCCAATCTCATTTTCTTTCTCTTTCTCTTTTTTTTTCTTTTAAAGATTTTATTTATTTATTTGACAGAGAGAGACACAGCGAGAAAGAGAGCACGAGCAGGGGCAGGGACAGAGGGAGAAGCAGACTTCCTGCTGAGCAGGGAGCCTGATGTGGGGCTCTATCCCAGGACCCTGGGATCATGACCTGAGCCAAAGGCAGACGCTTAACTGACTGAGGCACCCAGGTGCCCCTCCAATCTCATTTTCTACCAGTGCACCCAACCCACTGCTCCCTGGTCACCTGGGCCCCTCTGGCTCCCCGAACGCTGAAGCCCTGGCTGAATCCGTGGCCTTGGCATACGCTGTTTCCTGAGACCAGAATTCTCCTCCAGCAGCTCTTCCCGTGCCTGAGGCTTCTGCTCAAATATCACTTCCCCACAGAAGTCTCTCCAGACTATTCTAAGAGAGCATGACCCCCCACCCAGGCTTCACCCCAACTGCCTTCTCTGCAGCACACACTGCCACCCACATAGCTATTCTGCTTGGGGGTAGAGACCTGTCCCTTGCCCACCTGCCCACCGCATGCTACTGCCCCACACGTGCTGGATGACACACGGCTCCCAGGGGGCAGACTTGCCAGATGCCCCTTCTGAACCACAAGCTCACATACATGCAACAGAAAACAATCTTTAAGACACAGGGATGACCAACTTTTCCATTTATTCTGTGTTATCCCCACTCCTCTAGGGCTCACTGAAACAGACCTCCCAGGAAGAAAGGGGAGACATTTGTTTGCATCCGCAGCCTGGAGCAGTGCCCAGCACAGGCCACAGGCTCGACCACACATGTGCACCAGGAGGGGCTCATGGAAACTTGCTTAGGTTTCCACCCTGGAGCTTGGAAGACCGGGTTTTAAGAGAAGGACTACTGGCTGCTCCCCATGAAAAGGAACTGGTTTTCCTATCTATCCTGCACTACCCTTCCAAAGAGTGTAGTGAGACACTGACGCCAAGTCAGAACAAAGCATCAGGCAGAAGAGGGGGACACTGGCAGAGGGAAAGGCGAGATGAAGACGTGCAGAGCCCCTAAGCCGGAACTACAAATTCCACTGCGTTTTCCAGGGGCCAACCGGGAGACTACTGCTATAAAAAGGCTAAATTGTTGATGGATTGAGGGGTATTCAGCATGGAGAACAGAAGCCAAAGGGAGGCCTGATCAGGTCTTTTAATAGCGAAGGGCTGCCACACTCCGCCCATGTGACCTCCCCTTCTCCGGGCCATCCATCACCCGCCGGGCTGTCACCACCAGCTTCCGTGGGCCCTCCCTCTCTCGCGCAGCCAACCCACATCCCACTGTCAGCCTGTTCATCCCACTCCCCTGCCCACCCGCCACCAGCCCCTCTGATCCTCTCTAAGCAACACTGCCCTTTTACCGGGAACTTCTCCAAATCCCGCTGCCAATCCACAAGCTGCTGGCGCCCATCCTCTCTTCCTGCCACTTGGCTCTTGCCCCTCTCTCTCAGGATGAGGGGGTGGCCCCACCACTCTACCCAGCCCCTCCTCACCGGCCCCACCCCCAGGTAAACTGGGCCCCAGGGCTCTACACATGTGTTTCTGGCAGGGAGACCCGCCATGCACTCCTGCTGCCTCTTCTCACATGGCGGATAGGCGACTGGACTTGGTCTACCCCTTCTCTTGCTGTCCTTCTGGGTAGCAGGTCAACTGGGGGACAATCTCTCAGCCTGGAAGCCTCCCACTCTTCTTGGCCAGTTCCACTTCTCCCTCACCCACTCCTTCAGGGAGTCTGCCTTCAGCTCCAGGCTGGGGAGAAGTTTCACAGCACCCTGCACACTGCCCCACAGCAGGTAACACAACAATTAACTTTCCTGCTGAGTTTATTAAGTTTTCATGATGGTGGGCTCCTATCTACCTTGTCTGCCTCTTATCCCCAAGCCTGGCCCAGCCCACATGGTGCAGCGGGGCCCTGACCCTTGACCGGGGCTGTGGGAGAGGGGCACCTGCACAGGAGTGGACCCAAAGCAGACCACATCGGAGACTCCCCCAGATCCTGGCACTCAAGGCAGGGAGGCCATGCCTGCGGGTTCTCCCAGAAGAACAAGAGGGATGCGCTGTTCCTGTTTAATGCTGGAACAAGGTGCCCTAGGCAGGTTAGGGACCCACTGGGCACCCCAGGCTTAGAGCAGCTGTGGGCTTGCACATGGCAAACAGGAAACCTAGGAAAACTTAAAGCCCCTCTGTAACCACCAGGCTGAGGCTCTTGTGACGCCCACCTTTTCCTTGGTTGTGTTCCAATCTGCTTGACAGACTTTTCTTCCATGTAAAAAAGCAGGCTTCTTTGTAGTGTAGACACGAGCAGCACTTTCTGGCTATAATCCAGCTGCACGATGGAAGACGGCTCCTCCAACACCAGATGCGAATTACACACGCCCTGTGAGAGAGTCCGGTTAAACCCAACTCAGTGCAGAGTTCAAGCAACCCGACTTCCTCTGTGACAGGAAATATCCTTCTGTTGTTGGTATTCCGATCAGTTTATACCTTAAAACGCATGTTGCTAATTCTCAACAGATTCAGTGTCAACCCACTGTGATAAAATTGTTTGGGAAAGTTCTTACTAATGAGAAAACAACATTAACAACCTATCTCAGCCTATATTAAGTTTGGCAAGAAAAACTGAAAAATACTGTATAATTTCTTTTTTTTTTTTTAAGATTATTTATTTATTTATTTATTTATTTGACAGACAGAGATCACAAGTAGGCAGAGAGGCAGGCAGAGAGAGGAGGAAGCAGGCTTGCTGCTGAGCAGAGAGCCCGATGTGGGGCTCGATCCCAGGACCCTGGGATCACGACCTGAGCCAAAGGCAGAGGCTTTTGCTTTAACCCACTGAGCCACCCAGGCGCCCCTGTATAATTTCTTTTAAAACATTCTCGGTAGGCAGTTCAAAGAAGAGTCCGTAGGGATCTAAGTGGAAATATGTTACACCATCACTATTATTTATTCTAATCAAACACAATGGGACTTTCTATAAAATTATTGTGGCAACTATCACCTAAGGTCACATTACACTCTTCCCCCACCAAAGAGTTCAAGGCAATTTTGGGGACATTATATCCATGCCAACTGAAAGGGTCAAAAAAAAAACAGAATAAAGAAATTCAAACAGGTTTAAATATATTGAAGAACAAAGGTAAACTCCAGGAGTCATTTTACTGCTGGCACAAACTCTATTTCTTGGTGTCAAAAATCTGCTTCTACAAGTTACTCTTCTCCTAAACCTGTTTCTTCAGTTGTTTAAGAAATCCTGATGCTCTGTCACAAACCTCGTGGGGGTAGGAGGAAGAGCAGCAATCAGATTTACTGGTAAAATTTACATACAATAAAACTGACCCTTTTTAGATACACGGTTGTATGGATTTTGAAAAATGCATACAGTTATACAACCACCAACACAGTGAAGATAGAGAAATTCTCTTTACCCCTAAACGTCAAGTACTTTTTTTTTTTTTTTTAAAGATTTTATTTATTTATTTGTCAGAGAGAGAGAGCGAGCACAGGCAGACAGAATGGCAGGCAGAGGCAGAGGGAGAAGCAGGCTTCCTGATGAGCAAGGAGCCCGATGTGGGACTCGATCCCAGGACGCTGGGATCATGACCTGAGCCGAAGGCAGCTGCTTAACCAACTGAGCCACCCAGGCGTCCCACGTCAAGTACTTTTAAAGCAGATTTTCCTCCCACGTTTGTAGTTATGTAAACTGTAGCTTTTCAGTTTTAAACTTAGGTTATAATGAACTAAATTTATTCTATGAATTTTGCAAAAACAGCCTCTCATATCTTTTTTTCTTTTTTTTTGCAAATCTCTTTATACTTGTATTTGAAACAACACCAACTATCAGAACCTCAATAAAGGTGGGAAGTAAGTTCCCAGCATGCTAAGGACATTGTTTTCTACATGTGGCTTTCTCTCCGTTTTGTGAAACGCAGGCTTGGGAGCGGTGCGGGCCTGGTGCTGCCTGCAGGCCCGAGCAGAAGGAAGAAACAACACCTCAATGCTTTCCTGCACAACAGCGGTTCTCCAAGTGGGCTCCGCAGTCCTTTCCACAGGGTCTGCAAGGCCCAGACTATTTTTGTTATAATACTAGATTGCATCCGCCTTTTTCACTGAGCTGACATTGGCAATGACACAAAAGCCATGGTGGGGAGAGCGGGGCACTGAATGCCCCTAATCGTCACTGTGTCCTCTGCCAACACTCGTGGGAAAAAAATGTGCATTTCACTGAAGATGGTCTTTGACACAGAACATTTATAATTTCATTAAATCCTGGCTCTTAGGTAGACACAGTTTTGAATTTTGTGTGATAAAATGGGGCAGGTACTGTCCTGCTGCCGCACACTGCGGTACTCTGGTTCTCAAGGAAAAGCACTTGACTGTTAGAGCTGGGAGCGCAACCAGCTAGCTGCCTTCCCCCCCAACCCCACCCCAGAATGCCATTTTTCTTGATATACTATAATTACTCAAACATGGGTATTTGGCAGACATTTTCTCAGATGGAACAAAGTGGCCTTGTCACTTCAGTGAAAACAATTGTGTTTGTTGCTGATAATAAATTTCAAGTTCTCAAATGAGGCTTAGAATTGAAAGCTTGTATTGACCCTTGTGAACTTGGGCAGTTCTCAGTAGCTACAGCCTTTTCTGATCAGAATGACGGTATTATTGACAAAAACACGTTCTTTGATATTATATAATTAAATGTGTCAACATTTGAAAAGATCTGCATCACTCAGTAAGATCAATATTTTCCAAGCGACCAACACATGATATTACAAAATCACGCGGGGATCAAAGAGCCACTCAAAGTGCCAGGCGGGCCGCTGGATTTCACTGTAGGAGGACAAAAAATCCATCCACACGGTTTCAGCTTCCCAGTTACAACTAACCTTTAGAGAAACCACCATCCGTCAGTTGGGGATAAGATTCACGAAGAATACCCACAATTCTCTAAAAAGGCTAGTACAATACTGTCCTGTTTCCAACTATAGGTCTGTGAGAGGCCAGATTTTCTTTATATACTCCAACCAAAACAATGTATTTGCAAATGCAGCTGTCCTCCAACAAGCCAGCAGCCGTTAAAGAGATTTGCAAAAATGTAAAGTACTGTCTTTCTTTTCACTTGTTTTGAAATAGTTATTTTCATAAAAGTTATTTCTAGTGATAGGTTTATTTTTTCAAAATAAAATTAATAGGGGTGCCTGGGTGGCTCAGTGGGTTAAAGCCTCTGCCTTCGGCTCAGGTCATGATCTCAGGGCCCTGGGATCGAGCCCCTCATCGGCCTCTCTGCTCATTGGGAGGCCTGCTTCCCTTCCTCTCTCTCTCTGCCTGCCTCTCTGCCTACTTGTGATCTCTCTCTATCAAATAAATAAATAAAATCTTAAAAAAAAAAAAAAAGAGTGTAGGCGCGTCCTGAGACCAAACACTTTGAGAACTTCCGCTAGACAGAACTTGTAATAGGATAGTTGTGGATCGGAGGGACTAAAAGCTACTCAGCTAGGGGCGCCTGGGTGGCTTAGTTGTTAAGCGTTTGCCTTGGGCTCAGGTCGTGATCCCAGGGTCCTGGGATCGAGCCCTGTGTCGGGCTCCCTGCTCAGCAGGAAGCCTGCTTCTCCCTCTCCCACTCCGCCTGCTTGTGTTCCCTCTCTTGTTGTCTCTCTCTGTCAAATAAATAAATAAAATCTTAAAAAAAAAAAAAAAAAGCTACTTGGCTAGTAATTGCTGAATTCCCACTACGCATGAGGAATGAAGGCTACACGTCAGGAAAGGAAAGGCTCATACCAAGATGTTCAGTGCAGCTGGGCAGACACGTGACCCAGCGAAGCACAGGCCTGCACAGAGGCACAAGTGATGGAAAAGATGCGGGCTTCGGAGCAGAACCTGTTTGAAGCTGAGCTCCATCAGGTGTTGGCCTGTGACCCCGGGCTAGTGACGGGGTCACCAAACCTTGGGTTCTTCATCTACTGATGGGGGAAGAGCACACGCAGCTCAGGGCAGTGTTGTGAGGATTAAACAAAGCAACAAACATGAGGGTGGCGACTGGGCATTGGACTGCCACCAAGCCTCCTCGTCCTTGGCCCACTCCCTCCCACACGAGAGGCAGGCTTGGCTGGGGCCAGCTCTCCGCCCCCTGAAAGCACTGACCTCTGTCCATAGTTATGATTATGAAAGGCTTCGCATGGCTCCTACAAACCCTTCAAGGAGAGAAGAGTGACGGTGGCTTCTGTTCGAAGGAGCAGCAGGAGACAACAGGAGAATGGACAACGTGAGGGAAGGGGCCAGTGCAAACAAAGGCCAACCCTTTAGTCACAGCAGAATAAGCTTAGAAAATGTTAGAGAAGTCCTTGAGGGAAACTGTTACAAACAATAATGAGATTATAAAGGGACAAATGATTGGGAATACAAACGGACCGGCTACAAGATGATTATGGATATAATTGTTCCAAATAGAAGAAGGCCAAAAATATTTCTGGAAATCATCTTACCTGGTCTAGATCCAGAGAAGAATAGACAATTTTCCCTTTGTCATCACCGGAGAACAATTTCATTCCATTGGGGCTCCAAGCCAGCGCGGTTATGCTGTTTCTGTGAATACCGGTGACATCAAATCTCCGAAGCTGGGAACGAATGACAGACACGCGCACAGGGAGAGAAAGGGATGCGCACTGTGAGACACGCTCTGTGGGCACAGGGGTACAGAGTCCCTCCTACTCCTGAGGAGCTGGTCTCCCCAACCTGGTTTTCCAGGCAAAACCCTGCACAAGGTCTCCTCTGGTTAGTTACCTTGAAAGCAGACAGAGGGCAGCCAGAGAACGTTAGGCACAATCTAAATTACCCAAACGTGCTTTCTGCCAAGTGTCCTCCCGAGAACCAAAATGTTATTGAGTATTAAGAGCACAGGGTGAAGCTTTTCTGAGCACGTATCTTCCAAGCGGGGGAGGCTTTCTCCTGTGAAAATCCGCAAGGAATGTGCCAAGAAGGTAAGAAATGCCGGGGAGACTACCACTTACTTGTTTGTTTCTCCCTGGCAGCGAGGACACAAGCTGAAAGACAGCGACCCTCCCAGAGGCGGTGCCCGCAGCCACGAGGTCATCGAAGCAGCTCAGCAGCTTCACCACCGTGATGGGTTCCGTTTTCCCCTAAAAGAGCAAACATTCAAGACAAGGCCAGCTTCCAGAGTGGAAACATTACCCCTGGAGGCAGAAGCCCGGCATCAGGCTGCGGCCCCTGCAAAGCCCTGACTGAAAACGCATGCAATCCAGGAAAATAATTACATCTGTTAGACCCTCTTTTTTCTTTCTAGGTCTCTCATCTTGAAATGACGAAATAAAAAACCATTTCTAATAAAGGAAATGCTCATCAAACAAGTGAGAATATTCTGAGCGATCAAGGAGAGCATGCTAAGATGCTTGGAGAGCTTGCCCAGAACGGGAGTCTGGAGTAAGAAAAGCTCTCCCAGACCCCAACTCTCTTTCTTCTTTCTCAACTCGGACATGCCACTCCAACACTGTAGTCCGCGGTCTGTGTGCCACACACGCTTGCCACAAGGACAAGGAGACGATGCATCTGAAAGCACTTTGTAAATGGGTTTGTTCTTAGATCAGTAATCAAAAAACACTAACCCAAGCGTCATACATTGGCCTATTAAAAAATAAAGATTATTATTATTTTTTAAAGATTTTATTTATTTATTTGACAGACAGAGATCACAAGTAGGCAGGGAGGCAGCAGAGAGAGAGGAGGAAGCAGGCTCCCTGCTAAGCAGAGAGCCTGATGTGGGGGCTCGATCCCAGGACCCTGAGATCATGACCTGAGCCGAAGGCAGAGGCTTAACCCACTGGGCCACCCAGGCGCCCCACTGGCCTATTAAAAAATAAAAAGCACATGTACTGGGATGCCTGGGGGGCTTAGTCAGCCAAGTGTCTGCCTTTGGCTCGGGTCATGGTCTCAGAGTCTTTCGATCAGCTCCGCGTCAGGCTCCCTGCTCAGCAAGGGGCTTGTTTCTCCCTCTCCCTGCCCCCTGCCCATGCTCTCTCTAATAAATAAAATCTTAAAAAAAAAAAAAAAAATAAGAGAAGAGAAGAGAAAAAGCACACGCATAAGCATGGCACACAGAAACTCAGGCTTCCAGACCATTGAGTAAAACCGTTCATTCAGAAAAATCACACCACCACTTGGCCTTGCTGAGACGGACGGTGAGATCTGCACTGAGCTACCGTGATCGCCACATTCTGTTGCAGTAACTTAGACGGTAAGCGGTCTGTCAAGGGCAGAAGCACGCCCTCCACACTCAGGAGACTGAGTCAGCTGCTGCGGTGACAGAAAGTAAAGTAGGTTGCAGGCCCGCGGCGCTGGTGGCGGTGAGCGCGTACAGCCCTCGGGGGCGGCGATGACGGCGATGACCGCACGCACTTCCGTCCAGCCCCGCAGCTCTCAGGGCGCTCTCCTGGGCTATAAAGATGCCTAGTGAGAGCCTGATGGAGGTAAGGGACTTGGGTCTTAAGCTAGAGGAAGGCAAAGGGGAGCCCTGGAAGATTCCTGCCTCTGCCATGTGTCCATCCCACAGGTTTCTGGTAAGCCCGACCTGGCACGGCACAGCACGAGGAGGACGAGCAGAGCGTGCAGGTGCGAAGCCCGGCGGGAACCTCCTGTGGCGGCTCAGGCCGAGGCACCACGGGCCTCATCTGGAGAAGCGGCAAATGAGCGAGCACAAAGGCTGATGAGGAAAGAGACTGTCAGGACCTGGTCGGCGCGAGGACAGCAGGAGAACGGCACAGCCACCCCCTTCCCGGAACGTTCCGGGCGCCAGCCCCGCCGGTCCGCCCTCCCATGTGGCATGTCCCCGACTCCTCATGCAGCGGCGCGGGGCGGGCTGGGGTCGCCCCGTTTGCCTAAGGACACACGGCTGGAGGACTCAAGGGGATCCCGGCCCTGCCCGGCTGCCCCGCAGAGGGACGGCTGGGAGGCGCGAGCACAGGAAGGGGAAGGAAGGACATCATCACCCGCACTGCGGCCAACACGAGTGGCGGGTCCTTGAGCGGGACCCACTGGTGCCACTCGGAGGGACGACCGGGACAGAACCCGCTTCACACACAGGTAGCCCTGGCAGGGTGGCCCGCGGCTGGAGAACAGCATCCTGGGAATGTGTACTTACAGGAACTGCCGCCACAACAGGAATTAAAATCCCTTACCGGACATCCAGCCACGTCGTGAGACAAAACCCAAACGGCTGTGTACGTTTTCTCAATGAAAGGCTTCAAAATAAAAACCACCACTCACATGGGCCAAAAGCCTGAAAATCTGTGTGTGGTGCCTGTACACATGCTTTTTAATATGTTAACATTTTGAGTTAATGTTATTTAATATAATAATTAATAAACGTTATGGTTCTTGACTTAAGAACCAAAACATCCCAAGAATCAGATTATCAATACTTAGCTTATAGAAGCAAAAACATGAGGCTTCAACTGCCTACAGTATAAGTCTAGCTATTCTGGAAAACATTCCCCTCCAAACACCTCAAAGTGCTGAGTAAGATACATAAAATAACCTTTTTTAAAAAAAGACATTTTATTTATTTATTTGAGGGAGAATGTATGTGTGTGCATACAGCAGGAAGGGGGAGAGGGAGAGAGAGAATCCCAAGCAGACGCTGCACTGAGCACAGAGCCCATGGGACTCCATCCCAGAATCCCAAGATCATGACCTGAGCTAAAACCAAGAGCTGGACACTTAACCAAGTGAGCCACCCAGGACCCCCCATAAAACACCCTTTTAACTGCATAGCTGACCTCTAGAAAGTAATTCTAGAGGTCCAAACCCAAAAAGAATATTGTCAAAATACCGTCAAACCCTGAAGCTATGGGCTACCCCAGGACTACCTAGCCAACACCCAGAGCTTTGGTGTCCTGAACTGAGCGGGGCTAATGAGGATGAGGCTTCAGGCCAGACAAGTGGGGAGCTGGAACTGATATCCCCTGCAAAAGCCCAGGAAGAACCCCTGAAACTCTAACCCTCAGTCAAAGTGTAAACAGTGAAAAATCAATTTGCTGGCAGATAAAGCTGACAAGGAACTCTGTCTTCTCTCAGACATTGACTGCAATAAATAAAAAAGAAGAATGTTCCTCAATCTGTCATCCCAAGCCTGCCCTGTTTAGCATCCGAGTTTGAATGTATTTTTCCTTTCCACAGGCAGTCAATCTGAAGTGCTTGGATGTGAGCAGCAGTCCAAGGGGCCTGGCAGAGTAAGTACAAACCCCACCTGTGGGACACAGTCCTGACCCCTGTCCCTCAGCATTCACAAATATTGGGACCAGCCACAGAGCTCCTAATTAGAAACCATCACAGGAAAAAAGGCCCCATGAAGAAGAATCAACTAAAAAAAGCAGTAATAGGGGCACCTGGGTGGCTCAGTGGGTTAAAGCTTCTGCCTTCGGCTCAGGTCATGATCTCAGGGTCCTGGGATCAAGTCCCGCATCGGGCTCTCTGCTCAGCGGGGAGCCTGCTTCCTCCTCTCTCTCTGACTGCCTCTCTGCCTGCTTGTGATCTGTCAAATAAATAAATAAAATCTTAAAAAAAAAAGAAATGAAAAAGAATCAAAAGAATTTATAACCTTAGTGGTGATTAAGTAGCAGAGCTCAAAGAAAATTATTGAACGAGATGATAGACCTGTGTAAGAAAGACAGAGGAAAAGATAAAAAATAAGAAAGAGCAGAGTCCTGGAGGACAGATATAAAGGTCTGACCTATATCTAATTGGGACGCCAGAAGGAAAGGGGATAAACAGGAGGCAACATGTTCAGAGACAAGGACTATTAGTTGCCCAGAACTGATGAAAGGCCTGTGTCCTCAGGAGCACAAGCCCTGACAAAGATTAAAGGAAAGAAATACACTGAACACACTGTGTGGTGACACAGCAATGCCTCAAAGACCAGGAGACGACTGTACCATGTCAGACGAAAGGCAAATGACCAGATACAAACAAGTATTAAAAACAAACCTCTTGGGGCGCCTGGGTGGCTCAGTGGGTTAAGCCTCTGCCTTCGGCTAAGGTCATGATCCCAGGGTCCTGGGATCGAGCCCCACATCGGGCTCTCTGCTCAGCAGGGAGCCTGCCTCCACCTCTCTCTCTGCCTGCCTCTCTGCCTACTTGTGATCTCTGTCAAATAAATAAATAAAAAATCTTAAAAAAATAAAAATAAAAAAAATTAAAATTAAAATTAAAAAAAAAAAAACCTCTTAGGGCACCTGGCTGGCTCAGTTGGTAAAGCACGTAACTCTTGATCTCAGGGTTGTGAGTCTGAGCCCCACCCTGGATGCAGAGATTAAAGATAAAATCTTTAACAAAACAGAACAAAACTTCACAACAGAAACGATGGAGTCCAGGAGACAATGGAAGATCATCTTCAAAATGCTGACAGAGAAAAACCGTTAGCTTTGAATGTACGCCTGTCTAAACTCACAGACATAGAGACATTCAGACAAAAAAGTCAAGTGTACAAGACACTTAACATGTATGAGAAAGACCAGACAGACATCATAGAAAACTATAGACCAATATCCTTCATGAATACAGATACCAAATGACTACAATAAACTATTACTGAGACGACTACAGCACAATTTTAAAAAAGATACTACATCACAACAGAGTGGGGTTTATAGAAGTAATGCACAGCTGAATTAATAATCAAACTCAATACATATAATATGCCGTATTGGCAGAAGAAGAAAATCATGTTATCTTAACAGATTCAGAAAGAGTATCTGACAAACTTCAATACTCATTCATGACCATAAGGCTCAGAAAATTAGGAATAGAAATAAGTAGAGGGGCGCCTGGGTGGCTCAGTGGGTTAAAGCCTCTGCCTTCGGCTCAGGTCATGATCCCAGGGTCCTGGGATCTAGCCCCGCATCGGGCTCTCTGCTCGCCAAGGAGCCTGCTTCCTCCTCTTTCTCTGCCTGCCTCTCTGCCTGCCTCTCTGCTTCCTTGTGATTTCTGTCAAATAAATAAATAAATCTTTAAAAAAAAAAAGAAAGAAAGAAATAAGTAGAAATAAAAAAGATCTAGGAGGAATCTAACCCTAATGAGTGTACACACTGAGGCAAAGACGTCTGTTCTGTGGACGTTATCCTGGAGGTCCTAGCAAGTAGAGTAAATCAAGTAAAAAACTGAAAGGCATACACATCAGAAATGATGAAGTAAAACACTTTCTTCACAGGCAGCA
Source organism: Lontra canadensis (assembly GCF_010015895.1). Taxonomy (NCBI): domain Eukaryota; kingdom Metazoa; phylum Chordata; class Mammalia; order Carnivora; family Mustelidae; genus Lontra; species Lontra canadensis. Next base: position 2,374,687 of record NW_022631102.1, read on the forward strand.
ATGACAAACTATGTAGAAAACCCCAAGAAATCTATAAATGTATAAAGAAATCTATAAATGTACATAATCAGTTGTATTTCTACAGGCCAGCAACAAAAAAAATCTGAAAGGAAAATAAATTGTTGTACTATTCTTATATCATTTGTAAAGTGGTATAATATTATTTGAGTATAGATGGACAAATGTTGTAAATCCTAGAAAAATAACTAAGAAATAAAACAGATAGGACCTAATAAGCCATAAGGGACATAGAATAGAACCATGAAAAAATAATTAGTCTAGAAGACAATAGGAAAAGAAAAAATGGTAAGATTTAAGAATAGGTGGGATATGCAGAAAACAACTACCAAGATGGTAGACTTAACTAATGCTTCTTACCTGGGGACAATTATGCTTCCCACCCTGCCATGGGACATCTGATAATGTCTAGAGGCTGCTGCAACTTGGCTGAATCTATTGCCTTCTAGTAGGGAGAAAGGAGGGGTGCTGCTCGACATCCTACAATACACAGGGCAGCACCACCAGACCACAAAGTCAGTGGTGTCAGGCTGAGGAACTGTGACTTAAACCCAACCATACTAATAATCACATTCAACATAAATGGCCTAAATTTGGTATAACAGAAGGTAGAGATTGTTGGGGCATCTGGCTGGCTCAGTTGGTGGAGCATGCAACTCTTGATTGTGGGGTCGTGAGTTCAAGCCCCCACTGGGTGTACAGCTTACTTAATTTTTTATTTTTATTTTTTTAAAGATTTTATTTATTTTATTTGACAGACAGAGACCACAAGTAGGCAGAGAGGCAGGCAGAGAGAGAGAGGGGGAAGCAGGATCCCTGCTGAGCAGAGAGCCCGAGGTGGGGCTCGATCCCAGGACCCTGAGATCATGACCTGAGCTGAAGGCAGAGGCTTAACCCACTGAGCCACCCAGGCGCCCCTACAGCTTACTTAAAAAAAAAAAAAAAGGTAAATTGTCAAACTGAATAGAAAAGTAAGACCTGACCTTATGTTATCTTCAAGAAATGCACTTTGGGGGCACCTGGGTGGCTCAGTTGGTTAAGCATCTGCCTTCGGCTCAGGTCATGATCTCAGGGTCCTGGGATCAAGCCCCACATCAGGCTCCCTGATCAATAGGGAGTCTGTTTCTCCCTCTCCCACTCCCCCTGCTTGTGCACCCTCTCTCTCTTTGTCAAATAAATCTTTAAAAAAAAAGAAAAGAAAAGAAAAGAAATGCACTTTGGATATAAAAGCACAGATAAACCAAAGGTAAGAATGGAAAAAGATCTATCATGCAAACTCTGATTGTAAGAAAACAGGAGAGGCTATATTAACACCAGAGCAGAGAAGGAATATTACCAGAGATAAAAAGAGACATATTATAGTGATAAAAGGATCTATTCAGTAAGACAGAACAATTCTAAATGTATAGGTACCTAATAATAGAGCTTTGAAGTACACGAAACACTCTCTCCCCCCGCCATCTCTAAAAGTTGGGGAGCACCTGGTGGCATAGTCAGTTAAGAATCTGACTCTTGGGGCGCCTGGGTGGCTCAGTGGGTTAAGCCGCTGCCTTCGGCTCAGGTCATGATCTCGGAGTCCTGGGATCGAGCCCCGCATCGGGCTCTCTGCTCAGCAGGGATCCTGCTTCCTCCTCTCTCTCTCTGCCTGCCTCTCTGCCTGCTTGTGATCTCTCTGTCAAATAAATAAATAAAATCTTTAAAAAAAAAAAAAAAAAGAATCTGACTCTTGATTTTGGCTCAGGTTATGATCTCAGAATCATGAGATCGAGCCCTGCATCAGACTCCATGCTGGGTACAGAGCCTGCTTGGGACTCTCTCATACCCTCTTCCTCTCTCAAAACAAAATAAAAATTAAAAAAAATAATAACATTCATGACACAACACAACAACCTAAATGTATTTAATACCACTGAACTATACACTAAAAGGAAAAATGGTGAATTTTACATTCTGTATAATTTACCACAATTTAAAAAAAATACGTGAAGCAGAAATGAACAGAACTGAAGTGATAAAAACAAATGCACAATTTCTGTCGGAGACTTCAACCTCCTCTCAGTGACCAACAGAAGCCGGGGGGGCGGGCACTGTTGCAGGAGTCTGCGTCCTCCAAAGAGCAGGACGTGATGGTGGAAGCAGTCATGCAAGGCATTTGTTTGGGGAAACACCTGTGAGGGGACGGGGGAAACAGCTGGAAGAGGCCCAAGAACTGTCAGCTCCCAAGGCAGGTCTGCAACCCGAGACGGAGAGAGGGAAGGAAGGGCGGCTGCAAAGGCTAATCTCCAACCGCAGTGCAGTTTCAGAAACTGTTAATTTTGGCCACACCAACAGGAACACCCCAAGCCAAAGTCACTTGTCAGAGGATTCCCAGTTTTCACAAGAATAAGTGCGCCTTGTGACCCAGCTGCGCCCAGTCATTGGCTCGGAGTAGCGAGTGGGAAGGCTGGTGGGTTCGGTGCTCATCAGTTACACGACACGCCCCCTCCAGGAAGAGAGAATCCTTGAGATTAGGATATTGCCAACCAGCACATAGAATAAAAAGACATAGGGGTGCCTGGGGGGCTCAGTGGGTTAAAGCCTCTGCTTTTGGCTCGGGTCATGATCCCAGGGTCCTAGGATGGAGCCCCGCATCGGGCTCTCTGCTCGGCGGGGAGCCTGCTTCCTCCTCTCTCTCTGCCTGCCTCTCTGCCTGCTTGTGATCTCTGTCAAATAAATAAATAAAATCTTTAAAAAAAAAAGAATAAAAAGACATAGACCAGGATTCTATTCTCTATAAGGTGATGAAATATTTGAGGTTTATTTTTTATGACTGCATCAGGATACACAAAGCCTCTTGTAGAACACTCAAGGCACAAAGCCACCACTGATCTTCTTTAGCAGTATTTCTATTGCATAAAGTCAATCCTTCATGTGAGACATTATTTAAAAATGGAATTTTTTTCTTACCACACTGGCTGCATTAAAATACCGATCTAGCACTGTTTTTCTCGTAAGTCTGCAAACAGAGGCAGGCCTTAATAACACCGAGTACCCTACTTAAAAGCATTGCTAGTTTAAAATGACCTGCACAGGAAGACTGAGCAATCCAGGGTCTACTGATGGCCTCATGGTGCTTGTTGTGAAGGACACAAATGACGGGGCTACCTCCAGGGGCTCTCATGGTCCAGGACACGGAAAAGACCCATCACCAAATCCATGAGCCAAGCACACACGTGCAGGAGGCTCACAGGCAGAACGCGGTCAGCTCTGACAGGTGCAAGGGGCGGGAGGGGCAGGCAAGATCACTGCCGTCACCATGCGAGTTGGCTCACTACAACGAGGTGCCTTACAGCATGGTATTCTCTTGTTTTTGTTTGTAAAATAATGAAATATGGTCATACACAAGACTATATACACCAGCTTCGACTGTCATAAAATGAATTCCCATGGAGTCCCTGTCGAGCTCGGAAAAGCAGACATCAAGAGCACCTTCGAAGCCCCTGGGCCCTTCTCTCTGACTGCACGCCCTCCTGTCACCAGAACCACTACGCTGACATTGGGGTTAATTATGCCCTTGCCTTTCACCCCTGTACTGCGTGTGCATGTGTCCTCATGCACCACAGTACGGAGATGTGCCCAACCCAGAGATTCAAACTGGAGAAAATGGCCCTTGACCTCCGTGACCCAGATTTCTTCAGTGTCCTGGTGCCATGTCTAGTGCCCAGGGAGGGTGTCCTGTGATCACCTGATGCACAAGAAGTTAGAGTTGAAGCCAAAAAGTCAATTCATCATTTTATAATGAATTAACAGTCGTACAAACCAGAATGCTCACATAGGTATGACCTGTACATTCTTCCCTCACTGGCTGGTGTACACGGGTGTATAGTAAGTTTCGGTGAAAAGGTGTCCGGCTAGCACGGAGCCGTTTCTGATCAAGCCGCTGTAAGCATGAGGGCCAGCCACTCCAAAAAGATCACAGCTCTCAAAGGGATCCCCCCGCCGCCCTACCGTATAGGTAGCTCAACCTGATTTTTCCCACGTTGCACAGCAGACCATACACTCTCTTCCTTCAGTCACATCCTCTTTCCTTTTTAAAAAAAATTTTTTTAAAGATTTTTATTTATTTGACAGAGAGAGACAGAGATCACCAGCAGGCGGGACACGGGGGGGAAGCAGGCTCTGCGATGAGCAGAGAGCCCAATGCAGGGCTCGATCCCAGGACCCTGAGATCATGACCTGAGCCAAAGGGAGAGGCTTAACCCACTGAGCCACCCAGGTGCCTCCCTCTTTCCTTTTGATATGGGGACAATTCAGTATCATTCTGGCCTGGGGGACACTCCTCTGTCTCTTTAAGGAGACTCTGTCCATCTCAGATCTCAGCTAGTGTGTGTTTAGTGCTAACATTTTCCCCATTCCCAAGTTGCTAGTGCTGGAGCACTTCTTGTTGCCCTGTAGCGACAATCTCTTCAAATGGAAATCTAGTTTAAAAATTTAAGGAAAAAAAAAGACTGATTTGAAAGACGCCAGTAACGATTTTCTGGACAAACACGTCACCATTAGGACAGCATCCAGCCAAGCTCCTCGGGCTCCTTGGCAGGCCGTGTCCCCTTCATATACACGAGACACAACTGCATGGAGGGGAAGTGCTCCTTGTGAGTAAGCTCAAGGCAACTGTGAAGTCTGACAAGGCTTCACTATCAGCTTCTTTTGATGCCACAGCTTAACCTCCAGTTGAAACCGCTAGTATATCAAATACCTAATAGATGTGAAATACTTAGAAATATTTAAAAAGACTCAAATAAGATAGGAATTCATTAAATTCCTAAGAATTGTTTCACTTTTATCCCTTTTACTAACAAAGAACCACGGTTTAAAGTTTAAATAATTATGTAACTGCTGAATGATCTACAAGTCAAACAAAAAAGTTGCTTTTCTAGAATAATTTCCTTTACTCCATAGGACAAACTGGAGTAGGGAACATCCACTGGACCTGCAGGAGGCCCCTAGGGCCTGGGACTCCACCACTAGAGAAGATCTAAGAGGGGGGGTTACCTATAAAGGAAACAATTAGCCAGCAGAAGCCTCAGCAGCTGAGAGACGGTACAACACAGTTAAAGTGCTAAGATGAAAGAAGCATACGAAGTGAGGTAGGGATCAAGTTTCACTTCTCCCCAAATGCTCACATCTAATGTCCCACACCATTTACTAAAAAACTCTAATATCACCTTTGCAAAAACTCAAGTGTTTATGAGATATGTATATGTGGATTTTCTGGCTTCTCTATTCTGTTCCACTGACCTCCTTATCTATTCCTGTGCTAATAACCACATTCGGCTTAATTACAGAAGGTTTGTAAGTCTTGCTAACCTGGTAGAGCAACATCTCCCATCTTGTTCTTTTTCCACTAGTATCTTCACTCTTCTTGACTCATTACAATTGCAAATACAATTTTAATAAATTACGATTAGCCAATCAACTGAAGCCATCTGTCCTGAGAAGTAGACCCGTGAAGCCCTATACTGTAATGCCACGGACATGCCAGAATTTACACCATGGGTTCCAGAGGGAATGACAAGGGAGGCCATGAGTCAAATGCACTTTTGGCTGATGTGGTGAGACCAAAACTCTCATTTCTGCATCACTTTAAAAAATATACCAGGTAAAAGTCAATGAAACATTCATACCATTCTGAAGCATGAGTTTCCCAACTAGAAAACACTGCAGACAATTTCCCATGCTCAGGCCACTCCTTCCTTCCCCCTGGAGTTCTTTACCCCAGATGTTATCAGCAGGGCTGCTGTGCACTGTCTTCGAGTCTCTGCTCAGCTGTCACCTGCTCAGTGAGCCCTTCCCTGAACGTCCTATTTAAAATGCAACCATTCCTGCTGGCACTCCTCACCACCCCCAGGCTTCTCCCTTCTTGTCTATCTGTGTGTTGACATCTCCTCCTCATTGTTAGACTCTAAGGTCCCTGAAGGCAGGGACCTTGCCTGCCATAGTTTGCATTGCCTCTCCAGGACCTAAAATGGGGCTAGTACATAGTAAGCACTGGAGAAAAACTGAACGAATTCCCAGACACGGCAAGTGTGGATAAGATGCAGAAATGAGAACTAGCATGGCTGTAGTTAGTGCAAAGGTTCTGAGGGCAAATCCATGAAATTTCCACAACTTGTTGAATGCTAAGAAGAAAGATCATGCAATTACTTTCAAAACAGCAAATGAGAAGCTCAGGTCAAGTTATCTTTCTGGTCTATTCTTATGTATGTCACATCATATATTTAACAAGTTTATAACATTTTTGTACTTGCTATTAGCTCCTCACATTTCCTTAGTACTTTTGGCACAAGCTAGAAGAACTTTTTATGTCTCCATCTGCCCTCTCCCACTAACTGTTAGAAAAAAAGGTTTCTAAAAGCATTATTCTTGAAAACACATGACAGGCTATATTTAGCATATATAAGGTCTGCTTTCTTCTTCAGAAACATAACTTCAGTTAAAAACATGATCTTTCATCCATGCCACCCACCGGTTTATTATAGGGTAAACTGACTTATTTTTACTTACCTTCCCATAAAATCTTAGATTTCCCCTAAACAAAACTAGTTGATGCCTCTCTCAGTTTTTACTTGGAAATTCCAGAGACCCTGATTCTGGTTTCCATTGTCTTCTGAATCCAGACTTTTGTGGAAGCCCTGCCTTCTCTCACAGGAAGTGAGCCTAATGGTTAGGCAAGCAGCTATGTGGCCTAGAGCAGGAATCTTACCATTTCTTTATCTGAAAAATATGGCAATTGTACCACATTATTTTAAGACCCAGCCAGCTCTGGGGGCACCTGGGTGGCTCAGTGGGTTAAAGCCTCTGCCTTCGGCTCAGGTCGTGATCCCAGAGTCCTGGGATCGAGCCCCGCATCAGGCTCTCTGCTCAGCAGGGAGCCTGCTTCCCCCCTCTCTCTCTGCCTGCCTCTCTGCCTACTTGCGATCTCTGTCTGTCAAATAAATAAAATAAAATCTTAAAAAAAAAAAAAAAAAGACCCAGCCAGCTCTGAAGCAAAAATGACAAGAACAACAACTGAGTTAATCCATCTCTAGGATCATGTAGCTAATGACTGACAGCCAAAGCTCAGAACAGATTTTTGTGTTGTGTTTACACAAGTAATAAATGAAAACATTAACAAAAAATTCCAGTAATTCCACAGTATTTAAAGAAAACAAAAAGATACCTCTTCATATTCCCTCCCTTAGCTTATCCCATTCTCATTTCCCGCAGAGACTGAGAGTATCACATCAATGGATACTCAGGGGTACTCTTCCAGATCTTTCCCTGTGTGTTCTATATACAGATACTTAGCTTTCTTTTCATACCCTAATAATCTAACTCCAAATTCTGTGTTCTTTCCAAAACAATTTTTATTTTGTATTTCCTTTTGTGATCTTCCACAATTCTGTATTCTAAACCAAATGGATGCTTGAAAAACACTTTTGATAGTCAGGGCTGCTCAAGAATGGATTTTGGCCCCAGTAAAGTACATTTTTTTTCTGATTCCTCAGTAACAGAAAACCAGCTTAAAAAAAAAAATGTATGTATGTGTGTGTGTATATATACAGATACACACACACATATACATATACATATACATATACATATATATATATATGGGATTTTTCCTGGAGTGCCCTCTTTGTCTGCTGGTTCCAAGAATTTGTACTAGATTCTCTCAAATTCTGGTCATCCCTGCAAAGGTTATCTAGCACATCGTTTTCCTTCAAAGCTCATAGGGCTCATCATATGATAAAGAGGATGCTAATTCTAGGTAAAACTATAAAACAGACAATTAGGTGTAATTGTAGCTTCATTCTAGGGAACACTAAACTTGTTGCCTTAAGTTTTTTTGAGTGTGGAGGCTGAAATTTAAAAAACAGTTATGTAGTTATATTTTAAAAAAACGACAATAAACTGATGATCAATGAGACACAAAAGAACTGGGTTGTAACACAACCTGAGCAAGGGACCCTAGTACCTTCCCCATGGTGGAAGCCCACAAGGGTCCTGGAGCTGACCCTGCCCAAGGAGCAGGCTCCAGCCTACAGTGTCATGTGAGAGACCCTGTCTGCCTTTCTGGCCTTAACTCACACCATTCCATGTCCTGCTCTGTATTCCAGTTCCATCCAAATATACTTTCTGGAACACACACACACACACACACACACACACGCTCCAACACTGAACCTTAATGCCAAAGATTACCTAATAGTGAATTAAAACCTAAGCGGCTGGGATGCCTGGGTGGCTCAGTCTGTTAAGCATCTATCTTCAGCTCAGGTCATGATCCTGGGGTCTTGGACGTGAGCCCCACGTCAGGCTCCGCACTCCGCACTCAGCAGGGAGTCTGCTTCTCTCTTTGCCCCTCCCCCTGCTTGTGTGCACTCTCTCTCTCTCTCACTCCAATAAATAAATAAAATCTTGGGGAGAAAAAAAACCTAAGGGGCTAGCAAAACTACTCTATAGTGTTAGTGGTCAGAAGAGCAGTTACCTGGGGGAGGAGTACTGATTGGGAGCCAAACAATGGAGTCTACTGGACTGTTGAAAATGTTCTATACCCTGATCTAGGTGATTACACAGATGTATACATACACTGATTCATCAAGCTGTATATTTGAGATTTGTGTATTTATGTAAATTGCACTTCAATTAAAAAGTTGAGAAAACAAAGTAAAACAGAGAAAACCTGAGAGGTCTGCTCTAATTTGAATCTGTTGAGATGTGTTTTATGCCCCAGAATATGGTCTCAGTGAATGTTCCAGGTTCACCAACAAGGAATGCATCCTCAGCTGCTGCTGAGTGGAACATTCTCTAAATGTCAACTAGACAGTGTCTGTTGATGACACTGCTCAGCTCTTCTATATTCTTGTTGGTTTTCTGTCAAATCCTTCTACCACTGGAAGAGGAGTGCTGAAGTCTCCAACTAGACTCGTGGATTCCTCTGTTTTTCCTTTCAGTTATGACAGCTTTTGCTTTGTATGTCGTGGAGCCCTGCTATTGAGGTTCACACACATTTAAGACTGCTGTGCTTCTTGGTCAACTGGGCCTTTTACCATTACGTAACAGCTCTCTTTATCCCTGGTCATTTCTTTGCTCAAAATATTCTGACAATGGGGCGCCTGGGTGGCTCAGCTGGTTAAGCGTCTGCCTTCAGCTCACGTCATGTTCCCAGGGTCCTAGGATCCAGCCCCGCATCGGACTCCTGCTCAGCAGGGAGCCTGCTTCTCCCTCTCTCTGCCTACTGTTCTGCCTACTTGTGATCTCTCTGTCAGATAAATAAGATCTTTAAAAAAAAATACTTTGACATTAATATAGTCACCCTGACCTTTTAATTAGTATTTACATGATATCATTTCATCCTTTTAATTTTTACTTACCTATATTGTTAAGTTTGAATTGAGTTTCTTATGGAAAACATATAGTTTGTTCATGATTTTTTTCTCTATTCCAGTCCTTTCTTTTAACTGATATTTACAGATCATTTCCATTTAATATAACTATTGATGTGTTTTAATTAGGTCTATCATTTTCCATGACAGATTTTCCATGAACATTTTTAAAAATTTCATTTTGGTTTATAGTAATTTTTACTATACCATGTTTTCTAGTGGTGGGATTACAATTTTATGTATTTAACTTTCCAAAATTTATTTAGACTCAACATTTTACCTCTTCAGGTAGAATGATGAAAACTTATCACTATAGAGTTCCCTTATATTACAGACAATTTTATAATTTTTGCCGTCAAATTATTTCAGAGAACGCAAGAGAAGAGAAAGAGACTGTTCTATTTACTTGGAGAGTTACTCTTCCTCTTCCTTCATTACTAACCTCCAAGTCTCCTTCCGGTATCATTTCTCTTTTGGCTAAAGGACTTCCTGACACAAGGAATTACTTCAGACCAGACCCCTGGTAAAAGGGTAAACCCCCTTAGTTTTCCTCCAGCTGAGAATACTTTTATTTCACCTCCTTTCCTGATAGATATTTTCACGAGGTAAAGAATTCTAAATTGACAAGTCTTTTCTTTCAGAACTTTAAAAATGTTATACCACTGTCTTCTAGCCTCCATGCTTTCTGAGGAGAAATCTGCAGTCATTCAAATCATTGTTCCCTATAAGTAATATGTCATTTTTCCATAGCTACTTTCAATATTTCTCTTTGTTTTTAACAATTTAATTATGAGGCATCTGGGTAGGGTCTTCTTTGGTTTATCCTGTTACAAGTTTGCTGACAGATTCATAAGTCTTTGTTCTTAACTGCTTGAAGTACTGGAGAAATTTTAGATATATTAATGTATAACTATATTTTCAAAGATTAACTATGAAAAGGTCTTAAATATTTGGGGAATTTAATCAGTCATGTGCTATTAACCAAACAAAACAAAAGCAAGAGCAATAGTTTTTATACAAGAACATTAATATAAACTCTAGAGCCAATCTGCCCAAGTTCAGACAACAGTGCTACCACTTACTGAATGCCTGACTTGGGTAAATTACTTAACTCTCGGGGCACTTGGTTGGCTCAGTGGGTTAAAGCCTATGCCTTCAGCTTAATCACGATCTCAGGGTCCTGGGATTGAGCCCTGCATCGGGCTCTCTGCTCAGCATGGAGTGTGCTTCCCCGCCCCCCTTCCACCTCTCTACCTACTTGTGATCTCTGTCTGTCAAATTAAAAAATAATAATAATACTTAATTCTCTATGCTTGAGTTGTCGCCCTGGTAAAGTGCGGATGATGAAACAGTATCTGGCTCATAGAGTTTTTACAAGAATGAATGAGTTAATATACACAAAGGTTTAGGAGAATCCCTGGCATATAGTAAGTGTTATATGCATGCCAGCAATTTTTGTTATTTTAAATTGAGTATAAAGGCTTAAGAAAACCCCTTTGGGGGTGCCTGGGTGGCTCAGTGGGTTAAGCCTTTGCCTCTGGCTCAGGTCATGATCTCGAGGTCCTGGGATCGAGCCCCGCATCGGGCTCTCTGCTCAGCAGTGAGCCTGCTTACCCCTCTCTCTGCCTGCCTCTCTGCCTACTTGTGATCTCTCTCTTTCTGTCAGATAAATAAATAAAATCTTAAAAAAAAAAAAACCTCTTTGTAAGAAAGAGAGAGAGAATGTGTGCACATGCAAATGTACGAATAAGATGGAAGGGGCAGGAGAGGGAGAGAGGGAATCTTAAGCAGTCCCACACCCGGCATGGAGCCCTATGTGGGGGCTTGATCTCACGACCCTAGGATCATGACCTGAGCTGAAGCCAGGAGTCAGATACTTAACCGACTAAGCCAGCCAGGTATCCCAAGAAAAACTAACTTTTGAGTTAAAACTTTAATAAGTTGAATATTTATTAAAAGACAAATGTTTGTAAGCATTTCACTTAAACACAAAAGCCTTGTCTTAGTCCAGAAAAGCCTACTAACCACAGATTAGAGCCCCACAAGGCCATGAGGGAGGAGCCACAAGTCGGTCACCTTTGAGTTCCTCACAAAAGCCACATACTCAGTAAACCCCAGCTACTGGCTCAGTGGGTGAACTCAAGGCTGATCTGTCAACAGGTGTTGCCTACCAGCACCTACAATGCACAGAGACGCAATGCCTGAAGTCAGCCAATGGAGAACAGAGGTCAGTTGAGATCCCAACAGCAGTGTTCTACAGAAATGATCTTATTTAAGACGCATCTGTTCTAGGAGCTGGCCAATATTGATACTAATCCCTTTTTTTTATAATAATTTCAGCAGGAAAAACTAGAGATTATTAACTGAGTCAGTCAAGGTACTTCAAGAAGAAAATACCTACTTCCAAAGTTTTCTATTACATGTTGAACACTAAAATGTTCTCTTTTAAAGTGATGCTAGGGGCGCCTGAGTGGCTCAGTGGGTTAAAGCCTCTGCCTTCGGCTCGGGTCATGATCCCAGGGTTGTGGGATCGAGCCCCGCATCGGGCTCTCTGCTTGGCAGGGAGCCTGCTTCCTCCTCTCTCTCTGCCTGCCTCTCTGCCCACTTGTGATCTCTGTCTGTCAAATAAATAAATAAAATCTTAAAAAAAAAAAAAAAGTGGTGCTAGATTTTTGGAGGCAGATTAAAAAAGTGTTTTTAGTTACAGTCCACTTCAATTAAAGATGGTTTTAAAGTACTGTTTGGGTGAGACACTAAGGCCAAATCAGAAGCAAATCATCCCATGCTAGAACACACGAGCATGGTGACTACATGCTAAGGAGTAAAGAAAAGCAAGACTCACCTCAAAGTTGTACTTTCTCATCTGGTTGAAGTGTCTGCAGTACAGGTAGAGCATGCCGATGCTGCTGCCCACAGCAATGTAGTCCCCATTGGTATCGAGAGCTGTGAGGTAGACCACAACAGAGCGGAAGCCCTTCTGGACCTTTGTGGGAATGGCATTGAGGAGATAGTACAAGGGGCAGAACTCTCTGAAGGTCATAGGCTCTGATACTGATGCCATGGCCAAGGTTGTCACAGATGATCTTCAGGCAGGAAAAGGAATGTTTACTTGGCATCTGGGGAAACCTGGGGGCTGAAGAACAAGGCATTATAATTCTTTCAACCTCTAGTCATGCCAAAAAGAAGTCATGTAGAGCAGTGGGAGGAAGGAACTTGCGGGTGGGTAAAACTGTAGGTGGAGCTCAACTGAAGGAGAAAGCACCTCGTTTCATTAAAATCACTTTTAAGCATTTTAATTCAACAGGCACCTCAGTGCATATGGGCCCCTGTAATTCACATTGTGCTAAGTACTGTGGAGGAATGGGAAGACCATTAAAAACAGTTCTTATTCTCAAGCAGTTTATGATCTAGCCAGGCAGGCCAAAGAAACAGTGAAGATACACAAAACCTCATGTGGTTAGCGCTAATCTGTGGGTCTTGATGAGAAGAGGGAGGGAGCAATGTGGAAGAGGCTTCACTGGAAACATCCTGAACTATGAAGCCCACCAAGAGGAACAGATCATGGAAAAGAGAAACAGGAAAGACACTGTACCAGGAGAACAATGAACCAGTCCTGACGGAGAAACACACTCACTGCTGAGACAGCAGAGAAACGTGTCCCCCAGCTGGATGTTTGCAGCCTCCTTGACACCCAGAGACTCAGTTATACAACGGTTCCACCGTGAGACCAATACCTCTTGGCGCTCTAAATTCAAAACTTCCCTCAATAAGGATACTTAGTCCTCACATAGCGCGTTGTAATTTATGATATGCTTAATCACTCGTTGAATCCTTACCCTACCTGTAAGATGAGTGGTGTCAGCCCCAACTTTGAGAGGAAGTTACTAAGGACACGAGGGTCACAAGACCTGCCCAAGACCACACAGCCAAGACCTGAATCTAGGTCTTCTCCCTCCAAATCCTGGGCCCTTCCGATCCCAGAGTCACAGTTCCGACAGACAAGCAGCAGCTATAGATGGGTGTCTTGTCCCTGATTCGAGCCAGAGGTGTATTTCACTCCTTCAGTTCCATGGAGACTAAGCCCCTCTAGTAAAAACTTGTTGGGATGCTGGATTTGGAACTGTGGGTTTTCTATTCCTATAGAGTCGACCAACCAACTTCCAAGTTCTCTTATAATGAAACTCCCACCCAATTCATTTTCACCCAGGAGCCCTTGCATTGGCTGTTCCTTCTACTGGAATGCTCTTTCTCCAGATGTGACTCAGATTTTGCTTCTTCTCGGCCTGTAGGTCTCTGCTAAAATGTCCTCTTCTCCACAAGATCCCACCTGCCCAACCCCTAAAGTGGGCTTCCTACCACCACCGAGTACTCTCTATTAGCCTCTCCCTGCTTTGTCTTCTCACATATCCTTTTTCTTTGCTGTTGACTGGCCATCTCTGCCTGACCCCCTCTACCATCACTGGTCAGTAAGGCCCACAGGAATAGGACCACATCTGCTTCACTCACCCTATAGCCCCTAGCACCTAGAAAAGGATCAGGCATAACAGAGGCTCTTATTAAGTATTTACTGAATAGCTGAATGACTTATATAAAAGGATAATTTGCAAGGAAGGAATGAGTGACAAGAATGGAAGACCAGCAAAATATCTTTTCACCACTACGGCCCCAATTCAATGCTGGAATAATAACCCCTGGATGTGTATGGCATATCCCGTGTTCCAAGCATTCTCAGACTCCTGTTCTGTTTGATAATCACAACAGTCAATACAGTGAAGCAAGCAGGGTAATTTATGAGAGCCCTCCTAAAGGTAACAATAAGAATCATATCCCTCTGTGATGTTTAAGAAAACTTACTTAATACACCCTTTTGTAGCAGAGACTGAAGCTCTGGGAGGTTCAGAAATGTGCCCAAGCTCCCATAGCTTTAAGTGCCCAGTGCAACAGGCACCTGGATGAGAATGTTGGTTCTGCTCATACAGCAGCACAGACTGTAAACTCAGAACTTTTTTTTTTAATGTTTTATTTATTTATTTGACAGACAGAGATCACAAGTAGGCAGAAAGGCAGGCAGAGAGAGAGGGAGAAGCAGGCTCCCTACTGAGCAGAAAGCCCGATGCGGGGCTCGATCCCGGACCTGGGATCATGACCTGAGCTGAAGGCAGAGGCTTTAACCCACTGAGCCACCCAGGTGCCCCTAAACTTAGAACTTTTTAAGAGCAAGACCAATCTTTGGCTATGCAAGTATTCCAGAAAGGTGGGCAAGGTTCACATGATGCAGAAATCAAATGGAAATGAAATGGCTCTTAGGCAAACTCAAGTGAGAACAGTTGCTGACAGACACTGTGGGAAAGGAGGTAGGTCATTCAAGGACATGGGACACTAACTCCAAAACACCAACAGCAGCAGCAATAACGGTAAATAGCTACTGATGTTACATCACAGCAACGATCCTTAGCACACTAACTCGTGACATCCTCAAAAAATATCCTAGGAGGTCAGGACCACTGTTACCTCCATTTCTGAGATGAGGAAACTGCTCCCATTTCAACAATCTTCTTTTCATCTTCAAGTATCAGAGCAGAATAGGAGCAGAAAAGGCTTTGTTACCTCAATGAGTCTGTGCATGCAAACACACTGATAAGTTTGCATAATTTATATATTGTTTTTGAAATGAAATCTTTTATAACAGTCATAAATGTTTACCGTCAAAAAATTGGAATATGGAAAATTACAAGGAACTAAATAAATGCCACTCATAACCCCCTACACAGAGATGCGCTATGTATACAGATGGCTACAGACATGCAGGCACGCACTTAATAAATCACAAGCACTTGCCCTGTCATTAAATGTTCCCATAGGACGTGATTTTTAAAGACTCTATAGAAAAACTGCAGAGGACACACTGTATACATAAACCAAAAATTTCCCAACTAAAATGTTTTACTTTCTACTTTAGCCGGCAAGGCCTCCTAGGAAGCAAGTGGAAATACTAAGCAGTTCACAAATGTCAGCTGTCACAATTTTCCTCCTTTAAAAGGCATTTTCCACAAAGTAGCTTTGTCAAAATATGACATTTATATTTTAAAAATTAATTCACTTGATGTGAGACTATGCACTGACAGCTCCAGAATCTCTGCAGAGGGTATTTGAGACTGCGGTCTGGTTCGAAGAGGCCAGAGGATTCACCCTGAAACTCAGCTGCAGAGCAGACGCGCTCTTCTAACTTGGACTGCATGTTTATTTGTGGCGGCTTAGTAGGTACTAACGGATAATACAGAAGGTCAGAGTCCCTGGGATCATCTCTTTGGCACAATCAATAATAATTCTATCAGCTTCAAAAATGTATAAGGATCCCTCCCGCACTTACCAGGTCCCAGCAGAGATTAAAAATGATCACAACTCTGTGGCAGATAATGGGCTGTATAATCAAATTCTGAATCAGTTTTTCAAGCTGAAATCCTTGCGTTCAGCCCTGACTTCTCCTTCTCCCTCTCCTTCACTCCTACAAGTCCTCACGTCATTCCATTCACTCTATTTCCTAACCTGTGTCACACCTGTCCCTTTCTCACCATCTCTGTGGCCACATCCAAGACGAAGCCATCACACATCTCACCTGAACCTCCATAGCATTCTTCTAATGACGGCTCTCCCGCTTCCACACCTGACCTTTAGGACCTGTGCTCTTATAAAGCAGTCAGAATGAACTCTGTGACTTCATCAAAATTAAAACCTTCTGTGATCCTAAAAAAAAAACAAACCACTACCAACACACTGAAAAGACAACTCACAGAACTGGGATAAATATATGTTAATCACATAACTGATAATGCATTTGTACCCAGAATATATTAAAAAAACTCTTAAACCTCAATAGTAAAGAAACAATTCTTAAGTGGGCAAAGGATCTGAGTACACATTTCTCCAAAGAAGACATAAAAATGGCCAATAAGCACAGTAAAGATGCTCACCATCATTAATCATCAGGGAGATGCAAAACAAAAGGACAATGAGCTATCACTTTAAATACTAATATAGCTATAATAATAAAAAAAAGACATAATATATTTTAGCAAGAACATAAAGAAACTGAAATCCTCATACATTGCCGGTAGAAAATAAAATGAGAAGGCAGCCACTATGAAAAAGTCTAGCAGTTAAAGCAGAGTTACCACATAACCCAGCAATACATACACAATAACACATACAGACTTACGTCTACACAAAAATATTATGAAGGTAATAATATTAAAAGTAAAAATATTTAGGGACGCCTGGGTGGCTCAGTGGGTTAAGCCTCTGCCTTCACCTCAGGTCATGGTCTCAGGGTCCTGGGATCAAGCCCCCCATTGGGCTCTCTGCTCAGCGAGGAGTCTGCTTCCCCCTCTCTCTCTGCCTGCCTCTCTGCCTACTTGTGATCTCTGTCAAATAAATAAAATCTTAAAAAAAAAAAGTAAAAATGTTTAAAAATACCAATTGTCCATCGAAATAACAGTATATCCATATAATGGAATATGAATTAAAGGAGTGAAGTTCTGATACATGCTACAACATGATGAACTTTGAAAACATGGTGCTAAAGTGAAAGACAGACAGACACACAAAACCACATTTTGATTCCATTTATATGAAATGCTCAGAATAATCAAACCTATACAAACAAAAAATTAATCAGTGACTGCCTAGGATGGGAGTGGGGGTGACTGCTTAATGGTACGGGGTTTCTTTTGAGAGTAATGACAAAGTTCTTTTTGGACACTGGGAAAGTTATGTGCTATGGTGAGTGCTATGAAGTGCGTAAACTTGGCGATTCACAGACCTGTACTTCTGGGGCTAATAATACATATATGTTCATTGGAAAATTAAAAATTATAAAAAATATTTAAAATTAAAAAAATTGATTGTAGTGGTTTCATATCTTTGTGATATACTAAAAACCACTGAATTGTACACTTTAATTGGGTAAATTATATGGTATGTAAACTATATCTTTTAAATAAAAGGGAAGAAAAGGAGAAGAAACAGCTGTCCAACACCCATTCATCCTAAAAACTTCTGTAAACTAGGAATAGAGAGGAATTTCCTCAAGCTGACAAGGAATATCTATAAAAAGCAAAAGTTAACATCATTCTTAATGATAAGATACTCAAAGCTTCCCCACGAAGATCAGGTACAAGGGAAAGACTCATGTCACCACTCCTTTTCAACATTATACTGGAAGTTCCAGCTAATGCAATAAGACAAGAAAAAGAAATAAAAAGTATACAGTTTAGGAAGGAAGAAATAAAACTCTCTTTGCTTGCAGATGACATGATCATCTATGTAGAAAGTCTTGAAGAATCAACAAAAAACTCCTGACACTAATAAGCAATTGTATCAAGGTTATAATACAACTTAACATACAAAAGCGAACTGCTTCCCTATATACCAGTTATGACAAATGGAATTTGAAATTAAAAACACAATTCTAGGGGGCGCCTGGGTGGCTCAGTGGGTTAAGCCGCTGCCTTCGGCTCAGGTCATGATCTCAGGGTCCTGGGATCGAGTCCCACATCGGGCTCTCTGCTCAGCAGGGAGCCTGCTTCTCTCTCTCTCTCTCTCTCTCTCTCTGCCTGCCTCTCTGTCTACTTGTGATCTCTCTCTGTCAAATAAATAAATAAAATCTTAAAAAAAAAACACAACACAATTCTATTTACATTAGCACTGCCCAAATTGAAATACTTAAATATAAATCTAACTTAATATCTATAAGATCAATATGAGGAAAACTATAAAACTCCCATGAACAAAATCAGAGAACTAAATAAATGGAAAGATATCCCATGCTCATGGACAGGAAGATTCAATATTGTCCATATGTGAATTCTTCCCAATTTGCTCTACAGATCTGATGCAATCCCAATCAAAATCTCAGGCAAATTATTTTGTGGTATCAACAAAACTATTTTGAAATTTATATAGAGAGGCAAAGAACCAGAATAAATAACACAGTAGAAGGGGAAGAACAAAGCTAAAAGACTGATACTACCTGACTGCCAAACATACTATAAAGCTATAGTAATCAAGATAGTGTGGTATTGGCAAAAGAACAAATACACCAACAGAACAAACGAGAGAGCCCAGAAATAGACTGGCAAAAATAGTTAACTGATTCTTGACAAAGCAGCAAAGGCAATAAATGGAGTAGAGACAGTCTTTTCAGCAAATGGTACCGAAACAACTAGACATCCACATACCAAAAAAAAAAAAAAAAAAAAAAAAAAAAAAAAAAAAAAAAAAAAAGATTCTAGACACAAAACTTATACCCTTCACAAAAATTAACTCAAAATGGATCACAGGCTTAAATGTAAAGAACAAAACTATAAAACTCCTACAAGAAAACATAGGAGAGGGGTCTGGGTGGCTCAGTTGGTTAAATGTTTGACTTCAGTAGTGATCCTGGGGTCCTGGGATTGAGTCCCATGTCCGGCTCCCTGCTCAACGGGGAGCCTGCTTCTCCCTTTCCCTGCTGCTCCCCCTGTTTGTGCTCTCTTGCTTGTTCTCTCTCTCAAATAAATAAATGAAATCTTTAAAAAATACACAAGAGAAGACATGGATGACTTTGAGTATGATGATGACATTTTAGATGCAACACCAAAGGCATGATCCATGAAAGAAATAATCGATAAGCTAGACTTCATTAAAACTAAAAAGCTCTGCAAAAGACAATCTCAAGGGAATGAGAAGACAAGCCAGGCTGGGAGAAAATATTTGCAAAAGACTCATCTGACAAAGGGCTGCTACCTACAATATACAAAGAACTCTTAAAACTCAACAGTAAGAAACAACCCAATTTAAAAATGGGCCAAAGACCTAACAGACACATCACCAGAGAAGATATACAGATGGCAAACAAGCATATGAAAAGGTGTTCTACACCATGTGTCATCAGGGAAATGAAAATGAAAATGAGGTACATGCCTATTAGAACAGCCAAAATCCCCAACACTGATAACACCAAATGCTGGTGAGGATGTGGTGCAACTGGGACTCTCATTCGTTGCTGGTGGGTATGTGAAATGCTACAGTTACTTTGGAAAATGTTTTTGTTTTGTTTTGTTTTTACAAACTAAACAATCTGGGGTGTCTAGCTGACACAGTCTGTAGAGCATGCAACTCTTGATCTTGGGGTCATGAGTCTGAGCCCCATACTGGGCATTGAACCTACTTAAAAAAAAAAAAAAAACTAATCTAAATATAATCTTATTATATCATCCAGCAATTACATTCCTTGGTATTTATCCAAAAGAGCTGCAAACTTATGTTCATATACAAACCTTCACCCAGATATTTATACCAGCTTTATTCATAATTGTTAAAACTTGTAAGCAACTAAGATATCCTTTAGTAGGTGAATGTATAAATAAACGATGGTATATTCAGACGATGGACTATCACTCAGTATTAAAAAGACATGGGCTATAAGCCATGAAAAGAGAGAGAGGAACCTTAAATGCATATTACTAAGTGAAAGAAGCCAATCTGAAAAGGCTACATCCTGTATTATTCCAATTATGCAGCATTCTGGAGAAGGCAAAACTATGGAAGCAGTAGATCAATGGCTGTCAGGAGCTGTGCAGGGAGGGGAAGGGATGGATAAACTAAATTTAAAAAGCACAGACTTTTAGGGCAGCGAAAATACTGATACCATAATGACAGACACACGTCATTATACATTCATCCAAACCCACAGGATGTGCGCCACCAAAAGTTAGCCCATAAGTAAATGACAGACTCTGGTTGATTATGATGTGTCAGTGTAGGTTCGTCAATTGTAACAAATGTTCTAATGTTGATACTGGGGGAGACCGAGCATGTGCAGGGATATATGAGAAATCCGCATCTTTTCTTCAACTTTCCTGTGAACCTAAAACTGCTTTGAAGGAAGTCTTTTTTTTTTAAACAAGAGTTCTTCAAAAGAGAAACGGGTAGGTCTCATACTACCATCTGATTCAAAATTCCTCAGGGGTTCCCCAGTGCTCCCAGAAAAACCAGTGCCTTTCAGTGGCCTACATAAGGCTCTGTGTGGCCAGCCTTCCTGGCTCCGTCCCTCACATACCTGTCCCTCCCAACCTGTCTGCCAAGTTCCTGCGGCACTGACCCACTCTCTTCCTACTCAGGCCTCTATTCCCTTTACTCCAGTGATCTTTCCTCTCACTCACAAACCTGGCTTCACAAAGGGCCTCCCTGAGCATAGCGTGCAGTCCTTCGGCCCCTCCTCTCTGTCATGTCACCATGTGTACATCCTTCATACTCTCATCACAAGCTTTAGTCCCTTTATTTGCTAAGCAGGTTAATGATCATCACTCCTGAAAATATAAGCAACAAATGTAAACCCTAATAACCTAACAATATCTTTGGCACAGAGTAGATACTCAATAAAGACTTGCTGAATGAATAATACAATATTAACTTCAGGTCTTACTGCAAAAGAATATTCCCCATCCAATCTTTAAAATCAATAGTGCTTCCTTGGTCACAAATATTTCTATTAAAAAGACAAGACACCACTCTGCAACATTCATCTTCTAGACAGGATGCTTCCCTCCCCCAGGGGTACCTACCATCAACCCCCTACACCTGCAAGGGGGTCAGCGGATCTTCATGCTAACTGACAGCACCCTAATGCCACCTCGGTGGGCAGTTTTTTAAAACCGGAGCAAGGCCATCTATACATAGTCTAAATCATTCACTTAGTACTACAGGAACCATGAGCTTCCCAAACACTCTACAACTCAAATGGTTTAAGAACTGTTTCCCAAGTCTCTAGGAAGACAATAATGTCCCTGTTGTATAGTCTATTCTTAAAGTCTCGCCACAACATCTATCATTCTTGCAAGTGTTAAAATTTCACAGCTGAGCGTAATGAGACTGAAGCAGTCATTTACCTTCCAGATTAAATTTTGTTATTTCCCTGCTGCCATATCTGTCACTGGCTAGCCAGACGAAAGCATGGGAGGAGAACATTTTAAAAAAATGGTCTGGGGGCACCTGGGTGGTGGTCAGTTAAGTATCCGACTCTTGACTGCAGCTCAGGTCATGATCTAGAGTCTGGGCTCACTGTGGTGTCTACTTGCGACTCTCTCCTCTGCCCCTCCCCCGCACTCTCTCTTCTCAAATAAATAAAGCTTTAGAAAAACGAATGGTCTGTGTCTAGCTTGATGCCAGGCCACTCTTCCTTCCACACGCTCCACAATGCAGCTGCAAAGGGCTTCCTGCCACAGTCCCTGAACACGCCATGACCTGTAGGTCTTTGCAAAGACCCCCCCCTCCTCCTTTCCCGCTCCCTCCAACACACACACTGTAAGCTAGTTCTCCCCTAGGAGACCTTCGCAGACTGCCTCTGACACTTAGTTGGTCTTTCTCAGCTCTCAGAGAACATTCTGCGCCTCATTACCACACAGCAGCCCATCGTTTGTTTTCCAGCTTCTCTAATGGACTCTTGGTAGTCTTCACCTATGGCCTTCTCGTCTGTATGCTCTGCGGAGCTTCCAAAGACCACCAGTGTCTGGTACAATGAGCCCTCAACCACTGCTTGTTCAATTGAGCTCTCAAAACACTATGCCAGGATTCCCCAAGGATGACAACCCAGAATACAAGACCATGCTACCTCAGTAGCAGCAACCATTTTGCAAAAGTTCACTAGTCTCTTAAGCCCAGGCCCATTCGTTTCAACTGAACACACACTTTGAACAATTGCTCACTTCTACCTCAGCAGTTCGCGGAACTGTTAACTACTCCCTCCCGATTCTACCAAGCTCCTTGTGCTTTGTGATATCTAGAAATCTCTCCATGCTTGAACCAAAGCTTGTTTTCATTATATGTATAACTGTTACCTGATCTTCCCTTCATGTTTCCAAGCTCAATCAACAGCGCTCTTCCTGATGCTGTTTCCTTCCTTTTTCTCCCCAGTTCCAGTAGCCATCCTGTCCAAACTATACAAAAGCTAATATAAAATTTACTTCCTCAGACTCGGAAGTGTTATCTTTCTAGGAGAGGACTGGAAAACAAATCCAGTAGAGGCCCATATTCTATTGAAAAAGACAAGATTGCTACAAAATAACTTAAACCTAAGAAAGCTACTTACGGGTCACCCCTCAGGAAGATTATCCTTATCCCATCTTCCCCACCACAGTTTCAAAGCCAGTCCTGAAAACTAAGGTAAAGCAACCCCTATACCTGCACGGGCTGGTTCTCAGGTTAGAAAGCTCCCTGAGGGCAGGGACTGGGGCTAGAGCATCCCTAGAACCTCGTACGTTGCTGACATACAACAACCTCAAACAATACCTGGTGAATGAACAAACATGGGATGTAAGCTGGGCTATCCAAAAACCCACAAGGTCAGAAGCTTATCAAGGTGCACTTTGCTGGGTGTGGAAGAGTGCAAAAAGCTTAGGAGACCAGGAGACAATGGTGACTACATAAGATAGAGGGGCTTTACTCCCAGATTCTGCTCATGCTGGGTTTACCAGAAGGGAGGCAACCCCAAGTGCAACTCATCACCCCAGCGGATAAAGCAAGTGTGGGCCCAGGCTGGGACCCCCACATTCTGCCAACAGATGGAACAGAAGGGACAGAACAGAGTAAGATTCCTGAGTCTCAGCAAGAAAGTGAGGAAGAACAAAGAGCGGGGAAGAGAAGTAGAAGTAGGGCATGTGGGTAACTGCAGTGGGGGCTGCGCCTTACTGAACTGTATCAGGTGCCAGGCGCTGTGCTCCTCAGCACTTTACAGGCACTGACCCATTTGATCCTCCCACCAACACAGGGGTAGAAACCGTTATCATCCTCTACTGACGATGAAACAGCAGCGCACCTAGGTGGTACCACTTGCCCCGAGCGCACAGCTAGGAAGGGGCAAGTGCTGTGACCTGAATGCGGGTCTGATTCCAGGGTACCCCATTCTTTTTTTTTTTTTTTTAAGATTTTATTATTTATCTGACACACAGAGATCACAAGCAGGCAGAGATGCAGGCAGGAGAGAGAGGAGGAAGCAGGTTCCCTGCTTAGCAGAAAGCCCGATGTGGGGCTCGATCCCAGGACCCTGAGATCATGACCTGAGCCGAAGGCAGAGGCTTCAACCCACTGAGCCACCCAGGCGCCCCCAGGGTACCCCATTTTTGAAGCCTCAGCACCTACTCTGCCTCCCACCCCCAACGTAGCGCTGACGAGGGGTCCTTCGTTTACCCAGTTAACGACCACCTCCTGAGCACCTACTGGGTACATGCCAAGGTCTGAGCCAGCAGCGACAGTGCGCGGCGGAGGGGACCGGACTGGCAGGGTCGGGGGACTGAACGCAAAGTCAATCATGAGACGCCGGCGGTGGGAGCCTCGGGCCGGCAGGCAGGGGGACGGGGCTCGAGGGACGAGAGCAGAGGGATGAGGGATGACGGCCGAGGGATGAGGGACCAGGGTGCGGCAGACGCGAGGGAAGGCGCCGAGTGGGAGGAGCGAGGGCCCGGGGATGGTGTCGGCGGGGCAGCAGGGCCGACGACGCGTGGACGACAGCCGCCGCCCTCCGCGGACCGCTGGCTTTTGCCGGACGCCTCCAGTGCTGTGGCATTCGGGCTCGGCCACCCGGCTCGGGCGCCGCGGGGGTGGGAACGGGGGCGAGACGGGTCGTGCGACCCTGAGGCGCCGAGGCCAGGGAAGCGCGGCCTGGGGGAGGCGTGAGCAGCGGCGGAGAGACGGAGGAAGGGGCGCGGGCTGGACGGCGGGGGCAGCGGGGCCAACAGCGGCGTCGCCGGACTCACCTCCCGCGGCGGCCCCTCAGGACTCGCTGGCCCGGCCCGGCGGGAGGAGGCGGGGACGGACTCCGGGCCGCGGGGGCTGCCGGGAGCCCGTTCCCCGGGCAACGGGGCCAGTAGCGCGCTGCAACCGCAGGAGGCTGGAGCAGCCGAGCCACAAGTGGCGGCGAGCCAGCCGAGCGCGCCGGAAGGACGTCAGCGCGCTTCCGGCGGCCGTGGGCGGGGCTCCGTGCTCCTTCCCGGGATATCTGCGGACGCATGGCAGGTGCGTGCGACGGAACAGGTCCCGGGAGCCGGGAGGGTGTGCGCGTCCCCGCTGGGCCTGCAGCATGGGCCCGGGGCCGGGGGCCTGCGGGAGTGAGCAGGGGTCCCTCCCTTGGCCCAGCCCATCCCGCTGGCCTCGCGCAGGCTCGGCGGTCCGCCCGGGAGCCAGTCAGTCTGGCTGAGCCTCGGTTCCTTCCTCGTGTAGAAACCACTTGCATGGACAGGAGGGTCTGCCCATCCCGACGCTCAGAGCGTGACTGTCATTGTAAACCAGATTAGCGGAGGACACTGTGTGCCAAGCCTTGCATGGCCAGCTGCTCCCAAAACCTTCCCCTGAGTGCCCCTCAGGATTACCCGCCACAGAGCTCTATCTTGTAACACAAGCTGTCGTTCAGCGAGCACCGTGTGCCAAGTAGTGTCCCAAGTGCTTTACGTGGGTCAGCGCGATAGAGCCCCACAGGGATCCCGTGTGCTAATGTGAACGGATTGGAAACCGCGGCTCGGAAGGGACGCTAACCTCACTCTGCTCTGTTCTGTGACTCCCATAACTGGTCTTTTTCCCGACTGGCCCGAGTTTCTTGAACTTAGAACTGTGTTTTTGGTTCCTAAATACGTGCTGGGTATGGAGCAGACAGACGATGAATCAGACGGGGTCTTCACCCTCAAGGAGCCCCTCCTAGAGGAGAGAAACCCTTAGAATATTATAGGGCAGGTGATAAGGACTATTTCTCCATTTAACACATTTTATTCACCACCTACTCTGTGCTGAGGTTGGGAGAGAGAGCAAGACATAGTCACTACTCAGGTGGGCTTACGGTCAGCGGGGAATATAAACATTACACAAGCAAATATACCACACTGGTGAGTGTCAGTGATAGCTGAAGAGGTTGTTTCAGATATCCAGTGCAATGAGTTAGGACTCATTGGGTTAGACCCAACCTGGGAGATCCAGGAAGATGTCCTTGTGGAAGGAGTGATTTTTGAAAACCTACATCAGATCATGTCACTTTCCTACTCAGAGCTTATTGCTTCCTTTCCACTGACTTGGAATAAATCTAAACTCTTTGTCTTGGTCTTTGTCTTGGTCTTTAAGGTTCCAGTTGCTTGACTGTCCCCTCCACCATCCCCCCCAACCACCATTCTATTCTAGGTGATGTGGGATCATCAAGTACAAACGTCAAGAAAGAATTATTGGGATGTTGCATGGTGCAACTTAGTAAGTTTATTTAAGTAGCATGGGGCAGGACCCATGGGCAGAAAGGCTGCATTTTTGCTTAGTGGTCAAGAGGGAGGAAACATGCTGGGAGTATTATAAATTTTTCTGTGAATTTCTACTGATAAAACTACTTTAGCAAGATTTCTCTGGTGCTTATCATTCAGTTCAATATTAACTGTTGGTAAGATTTATAAGCAGTCATGAGACCCTTTAAGAATGCAGCAACTGGGGCACCTGGGTGGCTCAGTAGGTTAAGCTGCTGCCTTTGGCGCAGGTCATGATCCCAGGGTCCTGGGACCGGGCCCTCGTGTGGCTCCCTGCTTAGCAGGGAGACTGCTTGTCCCTCTCCCTGTGCCCCTCCCTCTGCTTGTGTTTTCTTTCCCTCTCTCACTCAAATGAAAAAATAAAATCTTTAAAAAAAAAAAAAAAGTGCAGCAACCAGCACATATCTGATCTTTGTTGGAACTATGTAGGCTAAAGGTCAACCTTCCAGGCTAAAGGTTTACATTTTTCTGCTTTCTATCCCTCGTCATAAACACGCTGGTCTTGCTTAATTTTTCAGACTCACCGTGCTCATTCTCACATTAGGACCTACTGCTGACCTCTCATCATTCAGGTTCCAGCCTAAATGACATCACTTCAGGGGTTCACTGTAACACAAGACCCCTTTTTCTTTTCCGTGTGGCACTTACCACAATCTGAATCGATCATGGTTATCTTGTTGTCTATCATCCACCTCCTCTTTGCAAAGTAAGTTCCATGAAAATGGCACTGGTACACCTCATTCAGTCCCTTTATCCCCTGTATCTGGCATGTTGTTGATGAGTCATATAAATAAAGACTGAAGGGATGTTTAAATAAGCAGAGCCTTAAAGGACTCTAGGAGTTAGCCAAGTGAGCGGGGACATACGCAGCCAGCAGATACATTCTAGGTCAAAGTCAGAACTTCCACAGAGCTAGCCCTAAGGCATAGAGAGCAAGCCGGGAGAAGCTGGATAAGTCCTGCCTGGTTGGCAGGACTTGCATAACAGGTGTGATTGAGGTTTATACTAACAAGTAAATATTTGGTCTTTGTCCTGTTCTTGGCAGAGAGGTAAAACCCTTGGTATTTCCTAAGTGTGAGAATGAGCAAGGTGTCTTTTGTTACATTGATGAAGTAACTTGGGAAGCCTTTGGATGGGTGCAGGTTCCCACGCGCAAACACACACATACAGTCCCCCCAGTCACATGATTACAGGGTTGGAACTGGGGCGCCTGGGTGGCTCAGTCATTAAGCGTCTGCCTTTGCTTGGGTTATGATCCCAGGGTCCTGGGATTGAGCCCGAGTCGGGCTCCCTGCTTGGCAGGAAACCTGCTTCTCCTCCCACTCCCTCTGCTTGTGTTCCATCTCTCACTGTCTCTCTCTGTCGAATAAATAAAATCTTTAAAAATCAATCAATCAATCAATAAAGGGTCGGATCTTTCAGTCCCACCTACTTCCCCCATGACCCCAGGGGAGAGGGGTTCAGGTTCATGCCTGTGTAATGAAGCCTCTGTAAAAGCCCACAAAGATGGGATTTGGGGAGTGCCAGGTTGGTGAACACATGGAGATCTGAGGAGAGTGGTGTGCTCAGAGAGCATGGAGACTCCATACCCCTTTCCACAAACCTTGCTCTATACATCTCTTCAATCTGGCTCTTTCTAATAGCAGGGGGGAAAAATACATATATATATATATATATATGTTCTGCAACTAAGACCATAAATTTGCTGACTTTAAACAGCAAATATGGGACAGGCAAGCTATGATGAGTTCTGGCAAGTTGGAAGAGACAAAGGGAAGGTCAGCTTTCCTTAAGTTTTTAGGGGGAAACTGGAGAGTTGTCATAAACAAAAATGTATTAGAGAAGAACAAGAGTTCAAGGTTGTCATGCTTTCTGCAGTGTGGTTTCTGCACTGGCTGCAGTGAGACAGTGAGAGATGGTGGTTAGTGCATTTATTGCTGGGGCAAGTGGTGGGGGCTCTTCCTTCCTTTTCTTAAAAGCAGGAGATAAAATTCCTATGTGAAGTATGTCCTCACTTGTTGAAATCATTCTTACCTTCCTTCCTCCTGCTGGTTGTGGAGGCTACAGCAAGTAGTATGTGTGTGAACACCCGCCTCTCCAGGGCTTCTGACTCCATTTTAAATGAGGCTTCCTTTATTTTCACATTTCCCTCTTTTGAGCAATTTGCTAAAAAAAAAAAAAAAAAAAAATCACTTTATCAAGAGTCAGGTTTCCTGCCTGCATTTAGTGGCTTTGTCCACTTTCCTGGTTGTCCCATCCCGTGTCAGAGGGAAAGTGTATAATGACTGGAAGCCATTGAGGGCACATGTGAGTGACAAGAAAGGGTAGGAGGGAGACCTCAGTACTTCCCATCTAAAATCTTTACCTTGGGGGCGCCTGGGTGGCTCAGTGGGTTAAGCCTCTGCCTTCAGCTCAGGTCATGATCCCAAGGTCCTGGGATCGAGCCCCGCATCGGGCTCTCTGCTCGGCGGGGAGCCTGCCTCCACCTCTCTCTCTGCCTGCCTCTCTGCCTGCTTGTGATCTGTCTGTCAAATAAATAAATAAAATCTTAAAAAAAAAATATCTACCTTGGGGCACCTGGGTGCCTCAGTGAGTTAAGCATCTGCCTTCAGCTGAGGTCATGATCCTGGGGTCCTGGAATAGAGTCCCACATCAGGCTCCCTGCTCAGCACAGGAGTCTGCTTCTCCCTCTCCCTCTTCCACTCCCCCTGCTTGTGTGCTCTCTCTCTCTCTGTATGTGTCAAATAAGTAAATAAATAAACAAATAAGATCTTTTTTAAAAAGGGCAGAATTAGGGGCGCCTGGGTGGCTCAGTGGGTTGGGCCTCTGCTTTCAGCTCGGGTCATGGTCTTAGGGTCCTGGGATCGAGCCCTGCGTCAGGCTCTCTGCTCAGCGGGGAGCCTGCTTCCCCCTCTCTTTCTGCCTGCCTCTCTGCCTACTTGTGATCTTTCTCTCTGTCAAATAAATAAATAAAATCTTTTTTAAAAAAAGGGCAGAATTAAAAATAATATAACAAATCCAGCTTGATAGTTCTAAACCAGGAGCTCAAACCTGAAGGTAACCAGCTAAATAGAATAGAAGACCAGGGGTCATTAGGGGTAATTCGTTGTAATCAGTGCTCTTGTTCCCTGATTTTGTGTAAGTGGGTTTCTGTTTCTCCAGAGGTGTTTACCCAGGTACCGCAGGTGGTATTTCTGCACAAATGCCTCCTTATTCGGCAAGTAGATTGTCCAAAATGCCTTTATTTTTATTTATTTTTTAAAGATTTTATTTATTTATTTGACAGAGAGAGAGATCACAAGTAGGCAGAGAGGCAGGCAGAGAGAGAGAGAGGGGGAAGCAGGCTCCCCACTAAGCAGAGAGCCTGATGCGGGGCTCAATCCCATGACATCATGACCTGAGCTGAAGGCAGAGGCTTAACACACTGAACCACGCAGGCGCCCCCTTTTTAAATTTTTTTTTTTTTATTTACTTGAGAGAGATAGAGAGAGAGAGCAGAGCAGGAGAGTGGGCAGAAAGAGAGGGAGAAGCAGACTGAGGGAGCCAGATGCAGAGCTCAATCCCAGGATCCTGGGATCATGACCTGAACCAAAGACAGATGCTTAACTGACTGAGCCACCCAGACGTCCCATCCAAAACTCCTTCAGCCAACAAGTCCCATGATCATTGTTGGGCTACTCTTGCTTTGGCTGTGGAATCAGCTACCTCTCCTAATGTAGGGTGGGATTTCGGATCGTGTGTTCATTGGCACTTACTCTGACGCAAAAGGAAAAGCCTCCCTACAGAGCCAAACCAGGAGTCACATATGCCCCCAGAAGTTCCTGGTTAAGAGCGCCATGAAGCCTAATGGGGCAGGCCAGTGGAGGCCTCTGGCTTGTTATGAAAGTTAACAATAAACAATAAACATTGACTTCCAAGTTGCCAGCTGTCTAAACATTCGTATGCCTTGGGAAATGCTGTTCCTACAAAAATGAAACCATGTGGTGCGCGGGGACCCCAACTAAGGTCTGGAGTGTGATTTATTAGCTGGAATTTCCTGATAAGCCTTTTCAAGCCAGGGATCAGAGGAGTTGAGATGATATTCCGTGAGAGGCCATCCCTTCATGAAGGGGTCTTTTATAGGAACTTTGCAAAGAGGCATAAACTTATTTGTATTTCCCTTGGGTGCAGGGAGAGAGATCACACTTACGTAAGGAAAAGAATGTGGGATTGACAGATGGCAAAAATGCAGGGATTTAACTGAGCTAGTACAGTCATGACTGGGGAAAGGCTGAAACAAGTGCGGGAGTGCTGGTCATAGTAGCCTACCTGGTAGGTGACATCTGTAGGCTTGCAGGTGTCATCTACCATGGCATTTGGGACTACAAAGAAATTGGATATAGGTTATAGGTGTCTGACATTGTGAACAGGTCAGAGCTTCTGGTGACAGGTGCAATAGTCAGAAAGCTTTCCTCCTTTTGTGGGGGATTGGGAAATGTGATTAGGGCACTATCTTTCCAAGAGAGGGCGAGGAGCATCTGGGTGGCTCAGTCGGTTGGGCATCCAACTCTTGGTTTTGGCTCTGGTCATGATCTCAGGGTTGTGAGATTGAGCCCTGCAGGAGTCCTGTCATGCCAGAAACTCTAATTCCGCCCCCTCTTTCTTCTTCTTCTTCTTCCTCTTCCTCCCCCTCTTCCTCTTCCTCCTCCTCCTTCTTCTTTTTTAGAGTGAGAATGTGCATGTGCATACAAGCAGCGGGGGAGGGAGGAGAGAATCTCAAGCAAGCTCCACACCCAGCATGGAACCCAATGCGGGCCCCTTCATGCTCCCTCTCTAATAATGATGATAATAATAATAATAATAATAATGGCCAGAGCAGCTGTGAGGAATATAGCACCTAATATATTTTGGACGTAAGACCCATTTAAAATTTTCTCCCTGCTAAAAATAGGAAGCCAGCCTGTTTCCATGACATTACAAAATTGAGCCACTCCTAAAGCGTATCTGCTGTCAGCATAAATGTGGGCAGCTGTGCCCTTGGCAAGCACGCCCACCATGGGAGGGTGTACAGCTTGGCTTGTTGCGGTGAAGTAGCCAAAGGTAATGGTGTCACTCAGTTACGTCAGAGGGATTTGCAAGTGCATATCCAGCACAACATTCGCCATTTCTACCTCTCAAATGAAAACCATCAGGGAACCATGAGAAGTCAGTGTCATCCAAAGGATGTCAGTCATCACGGGAGGGAGTCAGGAGGTGATCCGTCAGTCAGGCACGAGTAGGGAGGTGACCGCAGCGAGGAGTTCTGGGAGGAGTGGTTAGGAAGAGGATTTCACAGGAAGGGGATGACTGGCTGGGGGGTGGTGGGTGTTCAGGGGGGCCTCTACTACGTGGGGCATGGGGATGGCTATGGGGGTCCCGGGACTGTCTCCTTGCTGCCCTTAGCCAAAAGGGTGGTGGCAGGAATGGCTCTGAGGCAAGGTGACTGGTGCCACGTGTTATGTTGTTGGCTGTAATGCCCTATGGGGTCGATGGTGATCCCTGTGTTTAGGGTGAGTAACCCCAAGGAATTCCCTTCTTTTTCATATATAAAAAGAAAGTCGATCACTGGGATGGCCAAGGGCAGGGGAATTTATTAAGCTTTCTTTTTTTTTTAAGATTTTATTTGTTTATTTGAGAGAGAGAGAGGGAGAGTGATCATGAAAGAGAGAGAGAGAGAGAGAATGCACACTTGAGGACCATCGGGAGGAGGGATAGTGAGAGGGGGAGAAGCAGACCCCCTGCTGAACAGGGAGCCCGCTGTGGGGCTTAATCCCAGGACCCTGAGATCATGACCTGAGCCAAAGGCAGAGGCTTACCCCACTGAGCTGCCCAGGTATCCTTCATCCTGGTCCTCCTAACTAGAAGACCACCCCAGTAATGAACTGGAAAACCTGCCCAGTAATGAACACAGAGTTCAAGGCTACCCAAGTAGATTTGGTGTTTAAAGGAAGATCAGAATTTTCTTTAAAAACCATTTGGAGGGGCACCTGGGTGGCTTAATTGGTTGAGCATCCAACTCTTGATTTTGGCTCTGGTCATGATCTCAGGGTCATGAGATCAAGCCCTGCATCGGGTTCATGCTGAGTGTGGAGCCTGCCTAAGATTTTCTCTCTAAACAAAAAAATAAATAAATAAATAAATAATCCCCACAGTAACTCGGAGCCAACTATGATCATCGTGCGTGGGTTCATTGGGTTTCTGAGTACAAGCCTGAAGCAAGTGTGTTTGGCAGGTGTTGGGAAAGCCCTAGGAATTGCTGCTAAAGGCATTTAGTGCCTGCAGGAGCTCAATCATATAGCAAAGCGGGGGGGTAGGACTCCCATCTGTGGTTCTACAGATCCGTCCGTGGAGCAGCTGGCCCCGGGATCCCAACACACCGGGCTCGGCCACTCGCCGCGGACAAAATCCACAGGCACAGAGGCGAGTGGTGGCACATAAGAAAGGACTTCATGTCAGTGAGCTAGACACTGGGAGGACCACGGACTAGTGTCTCAGAGAGTCTCCCAAGCCCTGAAGATCCTCCCAGGTCTGTCTAAGGAGAATGTGGGACAAAGGTGGGTGGTATGTGCAGGGGGCAGCGAAGGTCTGGTGTCGCTGTCACGGGGCCGGTCAGGAGGGGTCTTGCTGGCTCCGGCCATCCTTGTCACTTGAGGGGGTAGTTTTGGTTCCCCTCACGGGATGCTCTGCCAGCTGGCTCTTTTCCAGAGTTAAGAGATAAGCTGAAAAGAAGAACTTAGTCATGTAGGAAGTACTGACCGAGGTCGGAAGGGACATCCTTCCCTCACCAGGATTACCCGCGTGGAGAGTTCATCGAGTGATGGGACTGGTCCTGGACAGCAGGCTTGTGGAATCACGGATCTGAATCTGAGAAACCCAGCTGATGTGTCACCGTCTCAGCAAATTTGTGAGGATCTGTGGGGACCGTCAGCAACTCGGAGTGTCCCAAATCTCACCTTGGGAAAGTCTTCGACTGTAGCTCCTAATTCACCTCCAGTCCAGGCCACATGAGAAATCGGGGGGTTCGCATGTGGATCCTCAGAGGGTCTGAATTTAATGGGGCGGGTTTTCATAGGTTTGGGAGAGGGAGGGAGGGACGTCCAGAGAGAGGAATGAGGAAGTGCAAGGGCGTAAAGGAGGTGGGGGGCCGTGCAGGAGGGACGGGGGAAGGTGGCTGTGAGCCCTGCAAAGATGAGTTTGTACCCTGAGACGAAGAGGACAGGAGGGGAGCAAGAGGCCTCAGAAGATTTTGTCTTCCTTTAATTGTTTGTTGCTTGGCTAATTTGGAATCATATTTTATAAAGAGGTGACTTGAGAGTCCTAAGTTTTGTTAGAAGCCTCCAGGTACCCATTAAATCGGGCATCCCATGGAGTCTGTTTAATTCTAGAGTCAGAGCTTTCTGATTAGGTTCTGAGAAAAGTTGGGGGAGGTGAGGTTGAGAGTTCCTCATAATGGCCGTTGACGTTTGAACTCATCTTTGGGTAAGTTGGTACATTTAGTCTGTCTTTTCTTTATTTAAATGTTTATTTATTTATTTGGGAGAAAAAGAGAGCAAGCATGAGCAGGGGGAGGGGCAGAGGGAGAGGGAGAAGCAGACTCCCTGCTGGGCAGAGAGCCCGATGTGGGATTCGATCCCAGGACCCTAGGATTGTGACCTGAGCCAAGGCAGACACTTAACTGACAGAGCCTCCTCTGTGCCCCTCTTGTTTCCATAGCGGCCATTCTGACAGGTGTGAGATGATAGCTCATCGTGGGTTTTGATGTAGGAAAGACGTTAGGGTTCGAAGTCAATGGCCGAGAAAGAATTCTTGAGACATCTTGGTCTTTGGAGCATTCTTGGTCCAAAAAGGTGGTTTTATTAAAGCACAGGGACAGGACCCATGGATAGAAAGAGCCACACTGGGGTCATGAGGAGTGGTCCATTATATACTCCCAAGTTGAGCAGAGGTCAGGGACAGTGTAAGTCTTTAAGGAATTTTGGAAGCAAGGTTTCCAGGACCTTGAGGGGGGTAGCTGTTGTTGGGAAAAGGTCATTTATTATTGTCTAAAAACACCTTATCCATGAGACCCTTCAGATGTATAACAGTGGGCCATATGCTTGGGGGGGAGGTGATTGCCAACATGTAACTCGGGGTTAGAGAAAAAGGAAATTTCTTTCTTTTTTTTTTTTTTTAAGATTTTATTTATTCATCCGACAGACAGAGATCACAAGTAGGCAGAGAGAGGAGGAAGCAGGCTCCCCGCGGAGCAGAGAGCCCGATGTGGGGCTCGATCCCAGGACACCGGGATCATGACCTGAGCCGAAGGCAGAGGCTTTAACCCACTGAGCCACCCAGGCGCCCCGAGAAAAAGGAAATTTCTAAAGGAATTTTTATTTAAGACTTACAGGATCCTGGGAGGAGAGGGGAGTCAGGGGAAGATTGCCTTACACCTTTAGCAAGGGATTAGCTTCAAGGCAGCTGGTTTCCTAGAGGAATGTCACTCTGCCTGTTTTAAGGACTTACCAATGGGCTGTAAGTAGTAAGGAAATTTAATAATTTTTCTTTTGCCTTTGTTTCCCACATCCATTTTGATTTGCATTTCCCTGATGATGAGTGATGTTGAGCATCTCTTCGTGTGTCTGTTGGCCGTCCGTATGTCTTCGTTGGGAAAATGTCTATTCATGTCCTCTGTCCATTTTTAAATTGGATTATTGTTTTTTTGGTGTTGGGTTGTGTCAGTTCTTTGTAAGTCCATCAGAGAAAAATAAATACCATATGATTTCATGCATGTGTGGAATTTAAGAAACAAAGCAAACAGAAAAAAGGAACAAAAAAGACTTGTAACAACAGAGAACACATCGATGGGTACCGGGGGGAGGGGGAGGTGGTGGGGAGATGGGGGAAACAAGTGATGGGGATTAGGGAGCACACTTGTGCTGAGTACTAGGTCATGTATGGAGGTGTTGAATCACAAGATGAAACACATGAAACCAGTATAGCACTGTGCTAATATACTCAAATGCAAATAAATGAGTACGTAAATAATAGTAAAGCAGACAAGGAGGGACTATAGCTTTTTTTTTAAGATTTTATTTATTTATTTGACAGAGACACAGCGAGAGAGGGAACACAAGCAGGGGGAGTGGGAGAGGGAGAAGCAGGCTTCCTGCTGAGCAGGGAGCCCCATGTGGGGCTCAATCCCAGGATGCTGGGATCATGACCTGATCCAAAGGCAGACACTTAACAACTGAGCCATCCAGGTGCCCCAGGACCATAGCTTTTAAACCTAAAACCTGACGGGGTCCCAAAAAGAGGACCCTCCTGAGAGAGTGTGGAGAATCAAAATCCCATTACTCAAAATCTGGGGTGCCGAAAAGAAGTGAGTGAGTGCTTCAAACAGATCCTGAATAAAGTCGGGCACGGAATCTGAGACACTCTCCAAAGGGGTGAGCACGAGGCCTCCACGCAGACGCCTGGTCCCGTGGGGTCCTCTTCTTCGGATCCCACTCTGGCCGCCAAGTAATATAAACTTTAAACAGAGCAAAGAACATCTCTAAGTGGAAAAAAAAAAAGAGAGAGTTTATTCAGGAATTGCAAAGAAATTGCAGTTCAGGACAATTCCCTGTGACAAATCGTTGGCAAGTCGGAAGAGACAAGGGGAAGGTCAGCTTTAATTAGGTTTTAGGGGGAAGTGGGGAAGGGTTGAACCCAAATTCCGTGGAGAACAAGAGTTTGAGGTTTGTAGTGGTTTCTCATCGGCTAGAAGGGGTGGTTGGTGGGTGAGCCCTTGCTGGAGCTGGGGGTGGGGGAAGGCACCTTCTTTTCTTTCAAAGCAGGAAATGAAATTCCTACGTGAAGAGTGGCCTCCCTTGTCGTGATAACTCTTCTCCCTCCTTTCCGCGGGTTGTGCAGGCCACAGCAAGTCATGCATGTGTGAGAGCTGCCCTTTCACGCTCCCTGACTCCATCCGAAATGAGGTTCCTTTCATTTATTTCACAAATTTGTAATCATTATGTTTCTCTTATTCCCTGTCAGCAAACACTTTTGGAAGTGCAACTCCCAGAAAACCTGTCTTATCTGTCAGCGCAAGAAAGATTAAGGATAATGCAGCTGATTGGCATAATTTAATCCTGAAATGGGAAACCCTCAATGACGCGGGCTTTGCTACTGCAAACGGCATTGCCAACCTGAAGATCCGGTTGAGGTGAGTGTGTGTGGAGGTCCTTGTGTTCTAAGCTCCGCACCCTTACTGATCAGGCACGAGTCTGCTGGGGGTCTTTCAGGGCAGGAATGGGAGTCCATGTCAGCATGAGCGGATGACCTCACGTTGAGAAGAGGAGCAAGTGGTAAAACGATGTGCACACCTATCAACTGTGCATGTCCATTTTAAGCACAGAATGGTGCTACCTACTGTTCGTGTTTACGTCTGTATATAAAATTATGGAAATGGATTGGAAGGACGGGCCCAGTCGAGAAGCTCGCCCCTTCAGAACGGGTGAGCGCCGGGTGGGAGGTCAGCAGGATTGGACTTCACAACCTTGTACTTTGTTTCTGTGATGCTGTGATGGACAGTAAGAGCGCTCCTTCTCTGGTCTCCCTCCCTGTCCTGGCATACAGGTCCGAAAACCCCTCTGACTTCCCAATGGATAAGGGCACTAGGAGCATCCTCTGTTCTAATATCTGGTCTTTTGTCCTCCAGAATGATCCAGGTGAAAGGAGTGTCCTGTTCTTCATAACATGTCCCTTCCAGTCACCCCTGAGTTCAGGCTAGGGAGGTGACTTCTGGCCAGCCCCGTGGGAACCGAGCAGGGGATTAGAGATTTTCAGCCCCACCCCTTCACCCCACCTCCCAGGGAAGGGAGAGGAGTCCCCAGTGGCCAGTGATTTAGTCAACTGTGCCTACCTAACAAAGCCTCCGTAAGACCCCAAAAGGATGGGGTCGGGAGAGCTTCTGCTCTGGGGAACGGTTAACACTTGTCCCTGCGGAAGGGTGGCCCCCAGACTCCACAGGGACCAAACCCCTGTGCTCAGGACCCTCCCAGACTTTCCTCTGTGCTCCTCTTCATCATGCTGTTCTTTCGTATCCCTTAATATCCTTTGTCATGAAGCAGCAATCCAGTAAGGAAACCATTTTCTGGAGTTCTGTGAACCACTCTAGCAAATCCTTCAGATCCAAGGGGGCGGCTTGGGGGAACCTCTTACCCACGGCCCATTAGTCAGAAACACAGCTAACACCTTGGACCTGCCGTTGGTGTCTGGAGTTGAGCGGGGACCGTCTCGCAGGGCCGAGCACTGACGTGTGGGATCGGACACTGTCTCCGGTAGGGAGTGTCTGCGTGGACACTGCGAGGATGGCCATGGACTATGAGGCCTGCCTGGTGTGGAGAAACTCACTCCCTGCCTTTGGTGGGCAGGTGTCAGAAGTCAGGGGGAGGATGGAGAGTAGCGGAGAACTAGGAGTGTACTTTTCCTTAGTAATTTCTTTCTGTGTGTTTTTTTAATTAAATCATTCTTCACTTAAGACCAAGTGGTCTTTTTAAAAATATGATTATTTATTTATTTATTTGACACAGAGAGGTAGCGGGAGAGGGAACACAAGCAGGGGGGAGTGGGAGAGGGAGAAGCAGGCTTCCTGCTGAGAAGGAAACCGGACTTGGAGCTTGATCGCAGGACCCCGGGATCATGACCTGAGCCGAAGGCAGATGCTTAACAACTGAGCCACCCAGGCGCCCCGTAATTTCCTATTTTTTAGATGTTTTATTTATGTGTTTATTTGAGAGAGAGAGAGTGAGCAGGGGGAGGGGCAGAGGGAGAGGCAGAGGGAGAGGGAGAAGCAGACTCCTTGCTGAGCAGAGAGCCCTACACAGGGCTCAATCCCAGGACCCCAGGACTGTGACCTGAGTCAAAGACAGACGCTCAACCCACTAAGCCACCCAGCCCTCCCTGCCAAAATGTATGTACTGCATGGAGCACTGGGTGTGGTACATAAACAATGAATCTCGGAACACTGAAAAAATAAAATAAAATTGAAAGTAAAAACATAAAAAGACAAAGGAGTCCTGAGAAAACTGTTGGCAGTTGCCAATTCTGATGGGAAGGTTGGCCTCGTTATTCTTTGCACTTCCTGCATGTGTAATTTCTTATCTCAAAGTTATAATTCTGTGTTCCTGTGTCATTGTCCATAAGGGGACTACTGTCCCCTGGTTCTGGCCCATTCCCGCAGCAGGTCTCACGCGGTCTGCCCTCTCCTGCCTCTTCCTGCCGAGGCCCACTCGCCCTCCTGCACTCGGAGCTGAGACTGTCCTGTTTTCGTGCTTCGTCGAAGTGTTGTGACCACACTAGGTTAATTTCATGCCCCACAGGCCACAGCCTTCGGTTTACCAAACAGTTCCCAGACAGTGAACTCTGGGGAAATGGTCACGTCGCCTTCATGTTCGTACACCCAGCTCGGAGCCCTAGGCCAAGGGCACCACGGGGCGGCCTTCAGCCGACTCCCTCCAGCGCAGAGCAGGTGGGCGTGTTCCTTGGGCTCAGTAATGCATAATAAGGAATAATAATGAATAATAACTAATAAGGAATCCTGTATCGCATCCACATGAAGTACACCTGGGCCAAATGCCTGACACCCTTATGTGGAGATTGTACTTTCTGGGCTCTGCCGTAAGGAAGCAAGGTGCCTTTCAGGGTGTACTTTGTTTCCACTCTTTTCCCTTTTCTCCAGGAGTGAAGATAAGACAGAGTTACAGAGCAGCAGCCCGACTTCTGGGGAAGATGCGGACAAGACGCTTCCAGAATATAGCAAGGAGCTCGAGACGCTGTGTGAGGAGCTGCAGACCACCTTGGAGGCTTTGGTGAGATCCAGAGCCCCTGGCACCTGGGCTTGCAGCCACCGAACCCCGGGGAGGGGGGTGGACTTGGGACTTTCTCGGCGCTCGGCAGGTGTGCACATGGTGGGAGACGCTCTCCCCCAGACGCTTGCCTTTCCCTCCTCAGCCTCCTCCACTTGCCTCCAAAATCTCAATGCCCCCAGGGTGCTGTCCTAGACCTTTGTTCTTTCTGCCCCATGTGCTGTCTGGGTCCATCTCACCCACTTCTGAAGGCTCTGCTTGGTAAATATTTTGGGATTTGTGGGCCCTACCGTGCCTCATCATCACTGGGCTCCCCCATGTAGTGACCCAGAGGTGGTGCAGAAGCGAATGGCGGCCTAGCTGGAGCGCAGGGGTGCGTGAGCACCAGCCTCCAGGGTCCCAAATAGACCAGGCTGGGCCACTCACCACTGACAAGATACATAGGCAGAGAAGCGAGTGGTGGGGGCACAAGAAAGGACTTTGTTTCAGTGAGGCAGATACCGGGAAGGCAGCAGACTAGCGTCTCAATGACCCTCTGGAAAGTGCTGGAAAGACTTGCAGGTTTATGTAAGGAGATGTGGGACAAAAGTTGGTGGGTACGTGCAGGTGGGCGGTAAAATGTTGATCGTGATTGCCGGGTTGGGGGCCAGGGTCACACGGAGTCTTGCTGGCTCTGGGCAGTTGTTGTTGCTTGAGGGGATAGTTTTGGTTCCTGTCACAGGATGTCCAAATGGACGTAGTTCAGGTTTCTGTCCGTGTGGCTGTGTTCCAATAAAACTTTATTCATGGACACTGAAATTTTAATATCACATAATTTTGATGTGTTGTAGAATATTCTTTTTACACGGTTCTCTGAAGCATTTCAGAATATAAAACCCATTCTGAGCTCTTGGGCCATACTAAAGTAGTGTGTGGGCTGGCTTCGGTCTGTGGGCCCTGGTCTGGCCCACGAGAGATGTTCTCAGTGTGTAACGAACTAATGACTGGTTCCATTAGCAGTACCCACCGCACCTGCCACCAAACGTAGACTTAGCTCCGCATCTCCTCGCTGGGCACAGACTCGAACTTGGGTCACTAGAACTTACCCATGAACATGGAAAATCTTTATCTTTTAATCTTAGATGAAAATGTTTCTGATCTTTGACATAACTTCTTGCCTGTGAAACAGAATATGTGGAGTGTAATTATGTGGAGTGTGATTGTATTTCTTCAAGATACTACTTGTTCAGATTTAGGATCCCAACTGTTCCAAAGCTGTCGGTTTAAAGAAGTTTTTCAGGAGGGGCACCTGGGTGGCTCAGTCAGTTAAGTGTCTGCCTTTGGCTCAGGTCATGATCCCAGGGTCCTGGGATGGAGCCCCACATCGGGCTCCCTGCTCGGCGGGTAGTCTGTTTCCACGTCTCCCTCTGCCTACTTCTCCCCCTACTTGCGCTCTCTCTGTGTCAAATAAATAAATAAAATCTTTAAAAATAAATAAATAGAAGACTTTTTAGGAAAGAAAGACTACCTTTTTTCTTTTTTTTTAAGTAGGCTCCACACCGAGCATGGAGTCCAGTGCGGGGCCTGAACTCACAACCCCGAGATTAAGATCTGAGTTGAGATCAAAAGTCAGACACTTAACCAACTGAGCCACCCAGGCGCCCCAACACTACCCTTTTAGACACATCAACTGTAAGATGCATTATGGTTTCAGGAACACTAAAATGAGAAAATAAATGTTTGAGGACATTTTGGTAATTTGGCCTTTTATGATCGAAATCAGTAGTGTCTTTGGGATATTTAAGATGCTTATGGGGCTAAATAGCAAAGAGTTTCCTCCAAGTAGATGATCAGGTTTCGGTAATCATCCTGTTTTGTGTTCTGCCTTCCCTTGCCCGGGGCTTGTGCTGGGGTGACAAGCACTTGCCCTCCACAGGCTGTCTGAGCAGGTAACAAGACAGGCGTCAGCGACTCCGTGTCTAGGCCCCGCTCAGGAAGGCGGGAGAATTAAGGGTGTGGGCTACATGAGGTCCGTTCTCTTTGTTTGTCTCTATGTTTGCGGCTGTGTCCCTGGCGAGTAAGGTCCGGACACGGAGCTCCTGGCCAGCGGGGAGCGGACACAGGCCAAATAAGCGATTGAAAGGGACAAAGTTCTAAGTTAGGGAAAACTGCCCACTTGTTTTGTTTTCTTTTTCCCAAACGAACCTGTTTGGTCATGGCAAGTATTTGTTTGGGCCCCTGGGTGGTGCTCTTGGTTGAGCCTCTAGTTCTTGGTTTCGGCTCAGGTCGTGATCCGAGGGTCGTGGGATGGAGCCCCGTGTCGCGCTTCTCACTCAGTGCAGGGTCTGCTTGAGATTCTCGCGCGCTCTCTCTCTCTCTCTCTCTGCCCCTCTCCCCATGCACGCTCTCCCCTTCTCTCTCTGACTCTCCCTTTCTCTCTAATAAAAAGATCTTTTAAAAATACATACTTTTGTTTGAACAAAAAAGCAGGTGCATGTAT
The DNA here is from genome assembly GCF_010015895.1 of Lontra canadensis. Taxonomy (NCBI): domain Eukaryota; kingdom Metazoa; phylum Chordata; class Mammalia; order Carnivora; family Mustelidae; genus Lontra; species Lontra canadensis. The sequence goes on from NW_022631102.1 coordinate 2,415,743, forward strand.
TGTTCCTAAAAGAAACCGGGTAGCTGAGTTCCAGTCTTAAAATAATGTGAACAGCCCAAAAGCCAAGCACATGTGCTGCTCCGTCAGCTGCCCTCCAGCCCCGACAACCATGCTGCCTCCCACCGTTGCCTCTCCATCCCTCGTCCTCTTCCAGGAGAAAGCCTGTCATAGAAGCTCAAAGCTGTGTTAGAACGAGAAACATTTTCAACACATACTGATGTGACTTATACAAAATGTAAAAAAATCTGAAAGGAATTTGTTTTCAAATGCCACTTGGCTCTGGTTAGAGCACACGCTGTCATCTGTCACTGTAGACGTAGGCCCCGCAGGAAGAAGTTTCAGAGGGGAGGCCGATGGGGAAGAGTGGGGAGGGGGGCTTTCATTTCAGGCACGCCAAGAGGGATTGGCTTTGTCTGTCTGTCCTACGCTCACCCACCCTCCAGTGGTGGGCTGGTGCCCTGGGACTCCGTCCTCTGCCCCACTGACCTGCATTGAGGAGAGACAGCGTGGTAAGACGTTAGTGGGGAGAGTCAAGGTCCAGAAAACCCAGCCAGCAGGCTCGGTGAACTGAGCAGCAGCAGAGGAAAGGTGGGTCACGTGCCCTTGGTCCCTCTGACCCGCAGCACAGGCCCAGGGTGAGGCAGGCCAGGAAAGTAGCCGCTGGGTTGTAGGTGGCCACCTGCTTGTGTCAGCCAAGTTCCCAGGACCTTCAGATAAAGCCCGGGCTGTGTCCCTGACAGCCAACAAAATGATGGGCCCACCCATCAGTGCAGACAGAGACAGCATGATGCGTGTTTGGAGCCGGGTGGGGGGGGCAGGCATTATCAGGGAGAAGCAATTGGAGGGACTGGAGTTGTAGCCCAGGAAAGGGGGAACCAGCAGACAAAACAGCCGCCATCACAGCCAAAAGGTTATCCAAGAACCGAAAAGGGTTAACTGGTTTTCTGAGGCCTCTCAGGGGACAAGGGAGACCCTGGTACTGGCAGAAGCTTTGGCTCCCACCAGGGAACAATGTGACAAGTCCTGTCCGGAGCTGGAAGGGGCTCCTGCGGAGCTGGTGTAGCCCAAGGTGGGAAATGTGCGCCCAGAGGGCTGGACGATGCTTGCTCCTGGGCGGAACCGCACCAGCGCTCGCATACCTCACTCTTGGGCCTGCTTCACAATTCGTATTAATCCCATCCTGTTCATTAACGTTTTTCTGTAATACAATTAAAAATCACATTATATAATCACTTCTCAGTCTTTTGGCTAAGATCAAGTGTAAAATCACATTATACACACTACCTGGGTATTGCTTCCCTGCGGAAGTCTTTGAGCCTGGGGCTGACTCCCTTTTTCCTAAGAAGGGAAGTTTTCTTTCTTTCAAAGGCACCTCTGGAGCGGGAGGGAGAGGCACACAGGCCCAGGCTAGTAGCCCGGGGGGAAGACAGGCTGCACCGGGAGTGCTGCCTGCCGGGTTGCTGATGCTAAGACCCGGTGGCTTTGGGAAGAGGCAGATACTCTGGTCTCTACAGTCTCCCAGGCCACAGTGTCCTGCTTCCGTGGATTTATTCTCTATATTTTTTGTTGACACCTGATTTTTTATGAGGGAGAGTTTACATAAACTCTTAGGAGGGAGAGGTGCATAAATCAGCCTGCACCTCCTTTCAGACGTGCCCACCCTGTGAATCACAAATTTGAACGCCACGTCTGTCGTAATTCATGAGGCAGTACTGACATGCTGTTACTGAATGAAGCTGCAGTCTAGTCACATTTCCTTCCTTTTTCCCTACTGCCATCTCTCCACCCCAGACGCCACAGTGAATGTAGTCACCATGTCTGCTCCGGCTCCTTGTGGCCGCCACAGTCTTATGGACTTACCTTGTTTTTTCTAACAGTGACAGTTTTGAGGACAACAGGTCAGGCATTTCGCAGCTGCCCCTCACTTGGTGTCTGTCGGATGACTTTCTCATGATTTTGCCAGGGTCATGGGTTTTTCGAGGGAGACCGCAGAGAGGAGGTCTCATCATGTCCCATCAAGGACATGGACTGTGACCACGCCCATAGCTCTGGGTGTTGACCTTGACCACCTGGCTGTCAGGTTTCTCTGTAAAAGAAGCTCCTTTCCCACTGTCCACCCAGCCCGCACTGGGGAAGTGGGAAGTTCCGCCCTTCCTCCTCAAGAGCAGAACATGTACGTAAATCATGTCTCTCGTCCCCCGCCTGTGAATTACTGGACCATTCATTTCTAGCAGCGGGGACTCATGGTTACTTGTTCTCCACCTTGGGCTGTCAGAGAATACTGCTTTATTTTTGTCCTCAGATTGTCCCTGCTTTGGCCCATAGGAGGTCCGTTGGCTCCTGTGTCCCCTTGACATGCTTCCATCATTGAGTTTTTGGTTTGGGTTTTTTTGAACACCTCCTTACTTCCTAGCGTTTCAAGACATTCTAGGCGCGTCTTGTGTATTTCCTGCCTCCGATCAGCCATTTCCCCAAGGAGCCCTCGTTTCTCTGATTGGAGGATGGTTTTAGAAACATGGTCTGGGTGCCAGCTGTCAGGCCCTGAAATCCTCTGTTCTCGGGAATTGATTCTGTTTTGAAGTGGTTTGGAAAGAAGTTCTTGTTCTGTTTTCAAAACCAGAAGTTAATGGAATAAGGCTTTTCATATTGTTTGTCCTGTTCTCTAGCTTTTGGAGAGAATGATTTCCCAGACTTGGCTTTAAGTGTCTTTAATGAATTTGACTGTGGCAGGGGGCTTTGAGGCACCATTTCCCTAACGTGGATGAACGTTTTGCAATTTGTTCTGTGGAGGAGGCGTTCTGAGGTTGCGCTGGGAGTGGGCACCTCCGTGTGTGCCTTGCCGGCTCAGGGCTGCCCACCACGCATGGTCTTTTTCTCTGTTGACGACCAAGCTGTGCACGGCACTGCCGGCCGGTGTCCGGCCTCCAGGATTTTCCTTGCTCTCCCAGTCATCTTTAAGCTTTTCTTTGAATTAGGTGGCAGGATACAGAGAACGTGGGATGGCATGCCAAGAGACGTGGGTCAGGAAGCGTGGTGCAGGGGTGCTGGCTTTGACCTTCCCTAGCTCAGCAGCCCTGAGAATTGTCTCCGCTATAATGCAGAAATGCTGAGTCCTATCTTTTGGTGTGGGGCCACGTGAAAGATCAAACTTAAAAAGATTGGGGAAAGGAGCATAGTCCCTTAAAAATCAATGTTAGCTGCTCCCTCAGCCTTACTCCTGGGTCTTTTGCTATGAAGGCCCAGGCATTGCCTGAGGGTACAGGACGGAGCACACGTCCCTCCCCAGGAAGACTTTGTGCTCTCCTGGGGCCTACGGCTTGAGCTGACAGTCCATGTCAGAAAAATAAAAAAAAAATTAAAAAAAATCAATGTTAGCTGAATTTAGCACACACCACATCCGGCGTAATCGGAGAGTAGGGCCAAGTGTAAGGAATTCAGATTTTGACAATTTCTACATCTCTGTGCATTCACGCCTGTGCACATGGGGTGAAGTATACATAGGGGTCAGAAATGTGGTTTTAGTGGGTCTGTGCTGCTCAAGTCTGAAATCTTAGTTACTTGGCCCCTGTGTGTAACAAATCTTTCCATAGCGCCAATGGGTACTTCAGAAGTACTTTGTCCTTCTCGCCGCCATGTAAGCAGTTTGTCAGAGCGGACTGTGCTGGCTTGTCTGTGCAGCGGGGATGGTGTCCATGTCCCCTGCAGTGGCCGGGCTTCCTACAGAGGCCACCCCACCCTGAGGCATCGTCAATGTCCGCTCTCCCCACTTCCTGTGTCAAGTGTGTGGGGCTGCCTTTCATGACCACTGTTTTGCAGATAAGGAAACCGAGCCTCGAGGTTTCAGTAAACTCAGAGGCAGTTCGTAAAAGTCAGAAATGAACTCATCTAATACCCTTCCTCCTGTCATCCCATCAAAGCAGAGCCTGCCTTTTGATTCCTCCAGGTCTTGGGGCTAAAACATTAGCGCCTTCAGAAATCTTAGGGAAGTGGGACTCATCAAGCTTTCTCTCTCCAGCCCGGAAAGCCAGGGCTTTTTTCTGAAGTAATCTGAGTTAAAGAGGTCGTAGCCACTGTCTGCCTCCAGCTGCCTGGAAATGTGCGGCGCGTGGAGTGAACAGTGTTGAGTTATTGGACTTTGGGCCTCAACGGACTTCTGCCTCTTAGCTTCGAAAGCTTTTACAGTTACTGAATCTGAGACTGCAGTAGATTGGACATAAGCTTCTCATATTCCCAATTAATATCTTTTCAGGCCAAAATACAGATGAAAATGGAAAAGCTATCCTCGACCACCAAGGGGGTTTGTGAGCTAGAGAACTACCATTACCGGGATGGGAGGCCTCGCCCCCCACTATTTCACACATGGCCCACAGCCCATTTCTGTAAGTAGTTCTCTCTGCACTGATTCTCAGGAGTAGAAATTATGAGAGCATTTGTGTTCTTTAGATATGGTACTTGAAGAACCTAACAGAGTCTGAAATTCAATTCGAGAGGATCCATTGGAAGGAAAGGAGATTGGGGGCATCTTAAAATGGGCCTTTCTTCTTGCCTCTAATAATCAGCAAAGAATATTAAATGTAATTAGAGACACATGAAGCAAGGTGCCCTTATTAGCCCTTTATTGTTTTTTTAAAAAGATTTTATTTATTTATTTGACAGACAGGGATCAAAAGTAGGCAGAGATGCAAGCAGAGAGCGGGGGGAGGGAAGCAGGCTCCCTGCTGAGCAAGAGCCCAGTGCAGGGCTTGATCCCAGGACCCTGGGACCCTGTGACCCTGGGACCATGACCTGAGCCAAAGGCAGAGGCTTAACCCACTGAGCCACCCAGGCGCCCCCTTATTAGTCCTTTAAAACCAAGTGGTCAAGGCGCTTAGCTGGCTCAGTCCACAGAGCCTATGACTTTCGATCTTGGGGTTATGAGTTCAAGCCCCATTTTGGGCACAGAGATTACTTAAAAAAATAAGTACATAACCTTAAAAAAAAAAAGGGTAGAACGAATTCCACTTGCTTCTGTGGAGACAGATTTTTTTTTCTTTTTTAGAAAGATAAGGTTTTGGGGCACTTGGGTGGTTCAGTCACTTAAGCCTCCAACTCTTGATTTCAGCTCAGGTCTTGATCTCAAGGTCATGAGTTCAAGCCCAGCACTGGAAAAAAAAAAAAAAAGATAAACTGAGGTCAGTTCAACCCCCCAGAAGAAGACCATGGAATGTTCTGGGAACATGGAATTCATTTCTTAAGTTCTACAAGATCAGGATTACTTTTTTTTTTTTTTTAAGGTTTATTTATTTTAGAGAGAAAGTGAGCATGCACGTGAAAGCAGGGGAAGGGGCTGAGGGAGAGAGAGAGAGAAGCAGACTCCCTGCTGAGTCCAGAGCCTGACATGGGGCTTGATCCCACGACCCTGAGATTGTGACCTGAGCCAAAATCAAGAATTGGATGCTCAACCGACTGAGCCACCCAGGCGCCCCTCAGAGTTACCATTAGCTTTGTTAGTTCAAAAGAAGGGCCTAGTTATTTGTTACCGATTTGAGACCTCACTTTTTTTTTTAAGATTTTATTTATTTATTTGACAGAGAGAGATCACAAGCAGGCAGAGAGGCAGGCAGAGAGAGAGGGGAAGCAGGCTCCCTGCTGAGCAGAGAGCCTGACGCAGGGCTCTACCCCAGGACCCTGGGATCATGACCCGAGCTGAAGGCAGAGGCTTAACCCACTGAGCCGCCCAGGCGCCCTGAGACCTCACTTTTAAGTAAGGAAGAAAAGGGTAAAACCATTTGATGTGATGTGTTATTGGAACACTGTCAGTTTGAGGTGAACCTACTGTTTATAATCATCGCGGGACCCAAGAGTTGAGCAGAGGCTAGACTTACTCATTAATTTCATGGCCCTTATCATGCCCACTAACATTACTGATGGGTACGAGCCCGAGTGACCCAGACCCCCCCGGTCCTCCTTCATCTCCGCACTGTCACCGAGTCTAGTTTTCAAAAAGAAGCTTTCCAAAGTGGCGCCCACCCCCAGGCAGGAGCGGTTCTGTGACTTTGTTGCCTCTAAAGAGAGAGATTCGTTTCAGACGAGGTCTCCCGCAAGCTGTGCGACATGTACCAGAAAGAGCTTCTCCTGAAGCGCACAGTCACGGAAGAGCTTGCACACGCCGCGGACCACGACCTCACCCTGAGCTACCTGTCAATGTGGCTGCACCAGCCCTATGTGGAGACCAACAGCAAGCTGCTTCTGGAAAGCATGCTGCTCGAAACGGGGCACCGGGCCCTGTGACCTCCCAGCATGGCCTGGCCTGAGCCCCCAGGCTCCAGACCCCTGGCTGCTTCTCTGGCTCCCGTGATGGACGGTCTTTCACGTAAGACCCAGTGCTGTGGCGCAGCCGCCCTCCGGCCTTAGTGTCTTCCGGACTGGATCACTTTAGTGGCTCCCCGTGGCCTGTCCCGACACTAGACTGCTGGGAGCCATCCTCCCCGCCATGTCATCCGCGCCTGTTGTGAAACTGTCACCCAAGAGGACTTCACGAGAAATAAAGGAGTTCCCTACCAGGATGATTGTGTCATCTCGTTTTTGTTAATTAGCCGTATTTATATAGAAAACCCCTGGTTCGGTATCTTTTACTTTGTACCTATCCGTTATTTAAATTTCTCTGACACAACGTTGGTTTTGTAATTACAGCTGACATGTAGAATCCCATAGAGCTAACTGAGTGAGAGAGACCGGCTCGTGAAAACTACCTGCAGCCGTCGCCTGTGTTTGCAGACTGAGGATGGGACAGGCCACGGGATTCTTCTAGGCACAAGCACTAGGGTCTGACAACGTCCGCAGCCCAACCCTAGGGGCTCGAGTCTACCATTGGCTTCCCGCAGAACTGTGAGGAACTTGGTGCTACAGCAGGGATGGGGTACGTGACCCAGGATGTGGCCCTTCTCTCATGGAGGCTGCAGCGTCCCAGCAACAGGGAAAGAGGCAAATATTCCAGTAAAGACCGTACACGACAGGGATGTCGTTTGGGAGAAAGTGAGCCTACCTCGCTGTGCAAAGTGTTGCGTCAGAAAGCACTGAAAGGCAACACTTCCTAGCGTCTCCTTCCTCTGCCCCGGGGCACTCGCTGATGGCTCACTACCGTAAAGGCCGCCCCTCACACATCTCACAGCCAGGTAGCCCGCGGTTAGCACTTGGTGGAAAGGGTGTTCTGTTCCAGGCCGCCCTGCCCGGCAAGCTGTTGTCAGGAGCCCCAGAGGCAGGTGGGCAGGACTGGGCCCCCAGATCCACTGGCAGTTTTTTTATGCTTCGGGCATACTTAAAAAAATAAATGCTCTTCAGGGCGCCTGGCTGGCTCAGTCTGTGGAGTGTGCGACTCTTGGTCTTGGGGTTGTGAGTTCAGGCCCCATGCTGGGAGTACAGCTTACTTAAAAAAAAAAAAAAAAGGGCAGTGAAGGACTTGATACTGTGAGCAGGCCTTTCTAGAACATTCCATGGGTTCTTGACACTTTATCCCCAGACCCCCAAGTGGTCCAGGGGAGGCCATGAAAAGGGTTGACTTTGCAAAGGACAAGCAGACATGAAAGAGCTAAGGGACAAATTATCCGGTGGCGTTAGTCCAGAGATGCCTCACGAAACGGAAGAGGCATCAAATTAAAGGAAGACCCCTCTGGTGGTTGAATTTGCTGAGTTCTGCACTCACTACACCACAGTGAAGTCTCCAGAGAGCTGACGGGCTTCTAAACCTAGAAGGCCGTTGACATGGTTCTCTGCCTCCAGGTATCTTGCCAAAGTAGACAGCCAAGGAGCCTGCAAAGGGCAAGTCCACAGAAACAGGCCTGGGGAAGGGTTCTGGGGGCAATTCATGGTAAGTACATTTCATTAAAAGGAAGAAAAGAAAAAAAACAGCTTCCAGGAAACCCAAAAGCTTATATGAAAGCATCGAAGTGGTCACAACATACCACACTTTCTAGTCCTAAATAATGTGACCTGACAGCGCTGGTCACCGAGTACTCCTGGAGTCCTGCCTTTGTGGCCCACAAAAGCTGGTCCTTCTGGTTCCCTTGCCATTGGGGGTGACCACAGGGCAGGTTCTGGCCACGGGAGGGCAGCCCTCCCTTCGGTTCCCTCTGTCTGAGTTGGCCACTGGCAGAGTTTGAGATGTGGCTGCCCTGCTGGGTTCCTGACCTGGCTGTGCTGAGGCAGTGCTGTCCCCGGCCTGTGAGGTACACGTTGCACGAGGAGACATATACCTCCGTTGTTTGAAGCCGGCGAGGTTCCAGGGCTGTTACTCCCACCTCTCCAGACTGACCCACAAATGTTCTAACCGTCCTGGGAGAAGGGGTTCGGCAGAGACCGTGGGTAGTCCTTCCGTATTCTTTGCTTTATCTGGGTTTTAGCCAGCACACGGCTACCAGCTTAATAGGTTCCAGAACCTTCTTTGTCACCAGCTGTGGCCACATGACTGAGACGTGCATTTGGTTCTCAAAAGTCGTGTGTGCCCCTCCTGCCTCTCACATCTTGCGGGACGGAGCTGACACAAGGGTGATGAGCCTCCTCATCCCTCCAAGGAGTGAAGAAGACCCCTGGGCCTGGGCCACCTCTGCAGCAAAGCCACTCAAGTTCCCGAGTGCCTTCATTTGTTCACTTGGAGGTGCTGTCGTCTCCACATCTCCACATGTCCCCGCCGGACTCCTATGTCGAAATCCTAACCCCCGGCGGAGACGGTTAACAACAGGGTGGGGCAGCCCCATGCGTGGGATCCGCGCTCTTATGAAAGAGGTTCCAGAGGGTTCCCCGGGCCCCTCCAGTGTGTGAAGACACGGCGAGAAGGCACCGGCTGGGACACAGCCCTCCCCCAGCCATGCTGGTGCCCTCATATCTCCAGCCTCGGTGACTGTGAGCAGCGAGCCCCTGCTGTTTCTGGGAGTCCCAGTCTGTGATTCCCTTAGAGCCGCTCAAACGGACGAAGATGAGGGAGAAGTAAAATGCCAGCTCGTTCAAGTCGCTTACACCCACTACCTCTGTAGAAGCAGCCAGCGGATCCCCTGCCAAGGGGAAGGCTGGCAAGTGTGCGCGTGGGTGGCGGTGATGGTGGCGGGGGAAGCATGGGTGCATTCGGCCTCTGGGAGCCAGTCGATCACGAAGTGACAGTATTAGCCTGTTACGCAGTGATGTGGGCTGAACCGCCAAAGACACAGCTACAAGACCTGGAGGTGGCTAACGGGCGAAGAGGTTGGAGGGAAACGACATAATACTTACGTGGTGTGATGGAAGCGTTAGCTGACACAACGGTGGAGATCCTGGCGCCATAGGTACAAGCATCAGATCAAGAGAAGAGGAAGGGGAGGGGCTGCTTTCTCTTTTAAAACATAAGTCTCAGAGAACTGGCCCGTTAAACTATATGCGCATATAATTATGTTAAAAAACAAATGGCAGAGGGGCGCTGGGTGGCTCAGTCGGTTGGGCATCTGCCTTCGGCTTGGGTCATGATCCTGAGATCCTGGGATTGAGTCCCACGTCCCACTTCCCCCTCTCTATGTCTGTCTCTCATGAATAAATAAATAGAATTTAAACAACAACAAATGGCAAAGATATGAAGCAAATGAAAAAACCCAAGGCAGTTCTCTCTAGGAAAAAACAAAGCTTCTGGAAGGCAGAGTCATCCCAGGACGCCAGCAGACTCAGCAATGAGCCGTATTTATAGTTCACATGAGCATTAAATCCTGACCTAATGCCCTAATGACAATGCCAATGACCTAATGTCCCCCCCCCGTGATACAGGGACACCTGCAGGTGGAGTGGGGAGGTGTGCAAGCCATGTCCCGTGTCCCACGATGCCATCGAACACGAATAAATCAAGAAAGCTTTGAGAGAGACATAACTTGGACACATGGAGGTAAATCACCAAAAGGAGAAAGTGCTCACCTTGGCCTAGGGGCGGAGGGCTGAGGTCGGGCCGGCCGCGCTTGGTGGGACTTCTGGTAGCTTTTGGCATTTCACAAGACGTAGTTATTATCCTGTAGCTGGAAACAGACATTATTCTTTAACACGTAGGCCTCAGAGGACATCAAAGACCGGCTCCCCCGCAGGCTCTCTTCCGGTTCAGCTCTCCCCACTCCCGTGACCCCTGGGGAGGCCAACGTGGATGAGCCTGGCGGGGCAGCTGCAGGGCCCAGTGCTTTCCGGAGAACACAGAAATAGAGGACTTTCTTTCATTGCACTTAGGAATGACAGTAGTCGAACAGGGACTTAGTGCCAGGAGAGATGACAAATGCTGGAAACACGTCCTCACTGGAGTCCACACCAGCCACCCCGTGGGAGTCGCTTGGGTGGTATGTGTCCCTGGGCCTGTGACCTGATGCCTCTTTACTCCTGCCCCTAATTTGAGTATCTCAAATTATAAGAACTATGTATGGGGCGCCTGGGTGGCTGTCGGTTAAGCGTTTGCTTTCAGCTCAGGTCATGATCCCAGGGTCCCGGGATTGAGTCCCTCATCGGGCTCCCTGCTCAGCAGGAAGCCTGCTTCTGCCTCTGCCTCTCCCCCGCTTGTGCTCTCTCTCCCTGTGACAAGTAGAGAAATAGATATATATATATGTGTGTGTGTGTGTGTGTGTGTGTGTGTGTGTGTTTATATATATGGACTGTATACAAAGGAAAATTCTTCACAACAAAAGAAGTTTTCGGGGCACGTGGGTGTCTCAGTAGGTTAAAGCCTCGCGGCTTTGGCTCAGATCATGATCTCAGGGTTCTGGGATCAAGTCCCGCATCGGGCTCTCTGCTCAGTGGGGAGCCTGCTTCCTCCTCTCTGTCTGCCTGCCTCTCTGCCTACTTGTGATCTTTGTCTATCAAATAAATAAATAAAATCTTTATAAAAAAAAAAGGAAGTTTTCGTCATTTGCTACATATAGAATTAGGTGTGTCTGCTCACGCAGCACTGCGGGGTAGAAGCTGTGTTATAAATCTGTCTAGGGACCCTGTAAATGCTGCCCTGGCCGGTACAGCACAGGTGTCCAGCACGGAGGCATCTCTGTCAGTCCGGGCAGCTGCTGTCCCTCCACGGGCACAGGTCACATTCACGGGTGCAGGGCCAGCGCCTCCCGCTTCGTGGAACAAGGAGGTTTTACTCCACCATCTGTTTGTAACAGCACACCCACCGTGGTGAAATTAAGCTGTATTGGGGGGTTGGGGAATGTCCTATAAATAGAAAACAAACTTGTATTTGACAGGGCCTGGGTCCAGACCCCAGAGCAGGGTCCAGACCTGACTTGGGTTTGTTGCGTGGCTCGCCTGATGAGGGTCGTGAACGATCCCCAGGCAGGAGGCTCTGTCCTCACTCCAGGATCCCAGGACGCGACTCATTCTAGGCTCCTGAGAAGTGTCCCTGAGTCCACAGCGGGTACCACCGCCTCCCCTGGGAGCCCGACACTCGTGGGGCACCGCGGCTGGCTCTCTGCTGTAGCCACTAGGTCCTAGGACACCGCCCTTCTGTTCTGTGGATGCAGCTTTGAGACCAAGCGAGAGGACAGGAAAATGCCCGAGACTAGAGCCCGCGCCTCCACGGCAGGCCCCGGAAGGAGCGCAGCACGAGGGGGTGCAGCTGTGATCCCAGCACTGCCTGCTCGGGGTCTCTCCTCACAGCCCCTGCAAGTGGGGGCAGAGGACGCCTGTGCTGTCTTGAAGAGGGACAGAGGGCCTTCCCTGTCCTTCCTTCCCCATGACAAAGCCAAGGAGAATGGTCAGCAAAGAGCCGTGGACAGGTGGCTTGCTGGGGAGACATGGGAGGACCGGGGCTGAGCTCTGCAGCATCTCGCTGAGGACGCCGTGGGTCCTGCTTCCTGCACCCATGACAGGCGAGCAGAAACGACTTTCTTTCCCACCTCCCAGTGCTGCCCAGAATGGCCCCTTGGTTATGTAGTTCCTAAACCCAGACATGGTGGAAAAGCAGCAGATCGCCCAGGAGGGAGGGGACGCCATTTTGGGGGGGAGCAGAGCTGGCGAGGAAGGAGGCGGTGGCTTTACCGGTGGCAGTCGTCAGGGGCCTCCAGGGACTAGCTCCTCAGAGGAACCCAGGCTGGCGGCTGCTCTGCCATCGGAAGAAAGGCAAGCGAGACACAGAAGAAGAAGGGAGACAGTCAAGTAGAAAGACATTATCTTTATAAATAAGACTTTCATTTGCATCTGTATTCACAATAGAAAAATATACATTACTTCAAGTAGACCTTCTCCAGCTAAAATACCCGCATGTCCGGACCACAGTCCGACTTCACTGTGCGGCCTCTGCCTCTGTGCCTTCTGGGGGAGCCCCTTCCCGGGGGCCCGTGTGCAGGGCAGGCCCATCTGCACCAGCCACCAGGATGAGGTCCTCCTCCCCAGACTCTAGGGAACCCGGATGGGACAAGATCAGCCCATCAGAGCTCTGAATAAATAGCGGTTCTTGTCCCTGAGACAACAACTCGTGGCACCCGTGGGTAATTTCAAAAGCCACAGCTTCACCCACAGCAATAATACTCTCCAGTCCTCGCTGGTCAGTACAGGCCTCGGGCCCGCAGGGGAAGGGGTGCAAATCCCCTGCCTGGCTTCCCTGACCCCCGTCAGAGGCCGGTGACCCCGCCTGGCCCAGCCCCTGCTCCCACACGGTCCTGTGGGCACAGTCAGCCGGCACCGTGTCCACAGACAGAACCCTCGCCGGCGGAGGGCCTGTGTCCTCCATAAGCAGGACGTGGCTAGAGCTGGACCGCTGGCCTCTCTGGGGGGAGTCCTGCATCTCGAGGCTTCCAGACCCAGAAGGTGGCAGGGAGTGTGCCCCTCCAGTGGACGTCAAGGTGCCGCAGAGAGCCCGGGGCCTGAGGCTGTCCCCCACCTTCCAGGCTACAGAGTGTTCCGGAACATTATCCTCAGGGAATGCTGCCACCTGTCCCTGCGTCTGAGTCTTGGGCTCTTCTAATGGAGGACAAAGACTCGGCCCGCTGACGTGCTGATACGAGAGAGCAGGAGCTGCAGACCCACTCTTGGCCTCTAAGTCAGCAAGGGCTTTGAGCTGCTGGTCTGCAGGCAACACGCTTCTGTCACTCTTGGAAACCAGTGTCGTGTGGCTTTCTGCTGAGTCGTAACAGCCGTTCCCACTTACGTAAGGGGCACAACCTAAACAGTTCAGAAAAACAGGTAAGCATACGTGTCCTGTGACACGGCCTGTTCACCGCACTCTCTGTCCCAAACAGGCTAATCCAAACGAATTTTCTGGCAAAACAAATGGAAACCTAGACTCTCCTTGCCCTCGGGACTGGTAGCTTCCAAGTATGGAGGAGGCTGCAAGAGGTGACACTGATTCGTTTGAGGGGGGCTGGGTACCAAACAGGGGCCAGGGGTGTCCCTGCTCCCCCGGAACGCATCTGCCCTCCCCTTCCGCAGATTTCAGTAGTGAGTTCTAAAATGGAGGATGCCTCTTGGCGCTGGAGACCTTAGCATCAAACAGGGTATCAGGTGACTTGGAAAATGGCACAGTTACTCTTGGGGCCGTGTGTCCAATGTCTAGTTGACAGGTTGGCTGGAGCAGAATAAAAACCAGAGTGGGTCTTGTTTCCCACATTAAATCCCAACTGCCCTTGGAGCCCAGCCTCGGAGAGCCAAACCACAAGTGAGCTGTGTCCCCGGGACCCTCCGAGAGCGATCCACTCACCAGCACTCGGGACTCTTCATTAGGTAAGAGATTCGAGGAAGCCTCCCAGACCTCAACACCCACGGGGAACCCGAGGGGACGACAGAACACGGGCAGGCTGGGACGAAACTCGAGAAACCAGGTTCTCTTAGGTTGGGCCCCAGGGCCATGAATGCTTTACCCTCGCTGGCGGCCGGGGCGCAGGTGGGGGGCTTTTGCGGGCCTCCGCGGTCGTCAGGAGGCTCTGGGCTGGCCGGGGCCGGGGCTTCTCTTCTGGTCCTCTTCGCCCAGGCCAGTCCCTCCTCTGCAGTCTGGGAAGGGGAGACGCAACCAGCTCAGACGAGGAAGAAGCAGGCAAGCTCGCGCTTCTCCTTTCTGGAGCCCAGCGCCGGCGGCGGAAGTCAAAGCACGGGGAGCTCGGCGGGTCACCCGGCGCCCCCGCCACGCGCGCCCACCTCGTGTCCCCGCTTCTGCTGGCGGGCATCCTCCGCTTCAGCCGGGCCCGGCTCCCCGCACCGCGTGTGTGCCTCTTGTTTCCTCAGGAACTCGGTGAGTCCCAAAGACTCGGCCACCTGAGGGGAAGGACACATGTCAACCCGAGGTACAGGACAGAGTGGGCCTAGGAGGCCCCGCCGGGCGGCAAGCCCCCAAACACTGACGGACACGAAGGTGCACGTGGGGTTCGACGGAATAGCTGAGGAGACGGTGGGTCCTTACCAGAACTGGAAGGTTCTGTGCTCACCCAGCACAGAAGCAGACACCGAGAAGTTTTTTTAAAAATTCTCTCTGCTCTCTTCAACGTCAGTCAGACATGAGTTCTTGCCCCTGACTCCTCTCCTGTTCTGAATCCTCACTGCTACCTTCCTACCCATTCCAGAACAAGACCTCCTCTTCCAGGCAGTGCAAGGGGTGAGGGTGTGGGGGCCCTGGGGGCTGAGCTGGGCCCCGGCCTCCCTGCTCCCAGCTGAGGGGACCTTCCTGATCCTGTAAGGGGGACTGCAGCTGCCCCGGGGGAGTCTGTGAAGATCAGATAAAGGAGACAAGTGACAGCTGTCACTGATGCATGGACGTAGGACCGGAACACCATGGAGCAGGAGGGGAAGGGGCAGGGAAGGAGGGACAGCAGATCAGAGTCTAGGTAGAAAACAGCCCCTCAAGTTCAGTGCCTCCCAACCAGCCTGTGTCCCAACCTGCCACTGTCTGTGCTCCCAAGAGGCTGCGGCTCAGCCTGAGCTGCCTGCAAAGCTGGGTCCCCAGGGGCGTGCACAGTGGCGCATGTCCAATCCGCCCTGTGACAGGATGACACACCTGTTGAGCTCATAGTTTAAAAAGCATGTAAGTTGAGGGGCGCCTGGGTGGTTCAGTGAGCTGAGCGTCCAATGCTTGATTTTGGCTCAGGTCATGATCTCTGGGTCACAGGATCGAGCCCCGAGATGGGCTGCACAGAGTCTGCTTGGGATTCTCTCTCCTTTCCCCCTTCTCCACCCCCTACCCTAAACGTTCTCTCTAAAATTTTTAAAAACAAAAACCAAAAAACCCCACATATGTGATTCCTACCCACCAAAGCATCTGTATGAGACTTAGAAAAAACCCATTACGGGCTCCTGGATGGCTCAGTCAGTGAAGCGTCTGCCTTCAGTTCAGGTCATGATCTCGGGGTCCTGGGACTGAGCCCCGAGTTGGACTCCTTGCTCAGTGGGGAATCTGCTTCTCCCTCCCTCCCTCAAATAAATAAATCTTTTAAAAAAAAGAAAAAAAAACATTATATTTCTACAATAATAATTCAAGAAGACAAAATACAAAAGATTATTAGGTAATGCTAAATATTGAATTTGTATAAAACTAATAACCAAAATAGCCCCCAAAAACCAAAACCCAAAAAACCATGGGCCGTGTTCAGCATGCTTCAAGACCGCTCGCTCCAGAAGTAACATACTCTCTGGGACACTAACGCCAGGAGCAGGTGGGCAGACCCGTCACCAGGCCAATGGACCCTCCAACAGAGCTAAGGGCAACACGGCCCAAGTATTCCTTATGGCTGTGAACGAGGACAGCGGCTGCTCCCCTTGGACCTCAAACTTGCTAGTTGGCCTCTTCTTTCCAGCTGCCTCTTGGCTCAGGCACAAGACCCTGAGGACAAAGCATCCAGTGAGGGGACCCGAAACTACCGCCTCAAATGACAAGGATGGCTGGAGCCAGCAAGACCCCTCCTGACCGGCCCCATGACAGCAACATCAGACCTTCACTGCCCCCTGCACATACCACCCTCTTCGTCCCACATTCTCCTTAGACAGACCTGGGAGGATCTTCAGGGCTTGGGAGACTCTGAGACACTAGTCCCCGGTCCTCCCAGTGTCACTCACTGACATGAAGTCCTTTCTTGTGTGCCCACCACTCGCCTCTCTGCCTGTGGATTTTGTCAGTGGCGAGTGGCCGAGCCTGGTGGGCTGGGACCCCTGCGTGCCGGCTACAGCTGTGTGAGCAAGTTTCTAAGTAAACAGCATCCAAAGCCACAGCATTGCTCAGCGCTTCGCCTCAAGGTGGGGGCAAGGGGGCCCACCCGGCGGGGACTCCCAAATGACCAGACCACACAGGGCATGTGGTGCCCAGCAAAGGTTTCATCCAAAACAAGTAAAACCACAGCCGTTCTAAACATATTTTTCTCCAGAACCCAACAGAGCCAGAGGCTGTGCTGCATGATGACAAGGACAGTGAAAGGAGGCTTCTGTCAGAACCACCATAGTCCATGTCTGTGACCCGGTCACCTCCCCAGCCCACAGTGAGCGGAAGCCACACACCTACCGACCACACTGTCACCGACATCAGCAGTGGGAGGGAAGACAATGGGGCCGTCCAGTTGCCATCAGCCTCTCCACATTCCTGAGGTTCCCCAGACAAGTGCCATTTGCTTTTATAGTTAAAAAATGTTACATGATGGGACAGAGAGAGCTGAAAAGAAGTTGGTTCTGTCATTACTAAAAACATGCTCCTCTGGGGCGCCTGGCCGGCTCTGTCACTGGAACGTGCGATGCCTGATCTCAGGGTCGTGAGTTCAAGCCCCATGTTGAGTGTCGAGATTACTTTAAATAATAACTAAAAATAAAACCATTATTTTCTTCAAATGGATATCCCTCTTTTGGCAAATGTAAATGCAAAACTTCCTCCTCTGTGAGCCTGTTACCTTACTGTTGCTTATTTCCAGAGGCTCCCGGGAACAAAGACCAGCACCACTGAGGTAGTCTTGACACATCTTCTTAACCATTTTATGCAACTCTTCAAATTCCTTATACACAGCTGGGAACAAAGGTTTTGCTAGATGACCTGTTTCAACCTTTGTGAAGATAAAGATGACAAGAAAGGTTTAAACCAGACATGATGAAATGGCCGGAACAGAAAGCAGCTTTAAGGTGGGAAGGAGACAAGCTCCTCAGGCTGTCACTGGCCTATCTTCTCTTCCACTCCCCAGTGAGAGCCCCTGTGTGCCCAGCACTGTGCTCAGTGGGGACCCCAGGATGGGCCAGAGAGCAAACCACCGCCTGGGTAATGGCCCCAGAGGACGGTGGGCCAGAGCTCCAAAGGAGGCATGGCCAGGGAGCAGGAAGGGACTAGAAATGTCCTGGGGACAGGCCTGCAGGCGGGAGCAGCGCCAGGTCCTCAGTCCTCGGGCAGCTCTGCTGGGCCTCCTGCATTGTCAGAACAGGCTCCCCAGGAAGGAGAGCCTCGTGGACCAGGCCGGTGAGAGCAAGGGAGAAAGGCGACAAGGGCCCTGGGCTGGACACATTTTGCCGCCATCACTTTCTGGCCTCGAACACCAAGTTAAAACAGGCAGGGGAGGCATGGGCCCCACGGCAGGTGTCTGGGGGAGGTGCGGGGGGGTGGGCGGGCGGGTGTGCGGCGGGCAGCAGGCTTGCTCCGGCTCTGTCCTGGGGGAGGGAAAGGATTCCAAATGGTCTGGCTTTTCCTAAAATAAATGTGATGGATGTCTTTCTAAAGAACTTCAAATCACCCTCCATCGTTTGGAATTGCCGAGCGACTCACCTTCATCAGCAGAAACTCGTACACGCTCACGACCTGGGCCAGCTGAGGCAGCGCCAACTCTACCAGCGCGTCCCGGTCACACTGGTGCAGAAACTACCGGAAGGAAGCATTTGACAGCTCTGAATGTCCCAGTGGCCGACAAGCCGGTGCAACAAAGAACATAAGAGACGTAAAGTTTCCCCAAAGCTCAGCGATGAAGCAACTCTTAACCATAAATGTTCCGTGTGTTGAGGATCTCACTTGTTCGCCCCCAACCAAGGCTATGACCCCCTCTGCGGTGCACGTCCGACGCCCCGTGACTCCCCTGGGCACATAGTGAGTGCCAGGCCCTGTGTCAGGAAGTGTGCTCCCTACTCTCCCGGGACACTCCAGAGCAAGCAAGTCCCGGGCAGCCTGCGGTCTGGAGACCACCGCCAAGGGACAGGCCATGGGGGAAGAGGAGGACCCAGCTGAACGCAGGGGTGGTGGGGAGGGGGGAGGCGGGGAGGGCATAAGGATAGGGGAGGAGTCAGGGAAGGGGGAAGGGGAGTCAGGAATGAGTCTGGGTTCCCAGCTGGAGCCCAGGCAGACCCTGGACAAGTTGGGGGTGGGAAGTGGAAGGTGGAGTGGTTTACAGGACACCCCGGTGGCAACGTCTGAAATCAGAGCTTGGGGGCTCAGGAGATGTGAACAGGGCGAACCGGTAGTACATGGGTGTCCGCAGAGGACCGACGGCCTGGGCAACCAGGAGGTGGAAGAGGGCACCCAGGGAAACAATGGCATGGGAGGGAAGGGAGCAATCGCAGAGACCGGACGCGTGAAGGGGCTCGGGAGCTCGTGAACCCGTCGGCTTCCTCATCTGTTAAGCAGAGAGAGTGAATGAGGGAAACCTGGGGCTGGGCCGGGGTAGGGTGGCTGTACCGGACTGCACAGGGCGCTCAGCAGATGGCGGGATTTTGGATGTTAAGGGATGAATCAAGTCAAGGACTACCTTACCTCCTACTCCCAAATATTAGTCGCCCAGGATTAATCACCAGCCCAATGAGAGAAAAGCAAATTCACCAGGGCTTAAGTTTCCTGCTAGAGCATGCAAGCTCATGATGATTTCTAAGAAACCCGCTTCCTCTCTGAAAACCTCTCGCTTCCCCTGTGGGTGAGTTTGGAGGCCCCGGTTCCCTGACGGGCACCCTGACCCCGCTGTCCCACTAACTCGCTACCTCGCACTGTCTGCTACCCTTTACTTCTTTTCTTTTTTCAATTTAAATTCAGTTAATTCACACATTTAAATTCATTTATCAACAGATATTTTTAAAACCTGAAGATCAGCTGTGTGTTACTTCTTTTCCTTAAGATACTCACCTGGCCATTACCGGCAGCTAAACACATCCTAGCCAAGGTGATCTGGCTCAATTTAGGGTTCCACTTTTCTAAATCAACCCCATTACATTCACTAAGTCTACTCTCAAGAAACTGGGATAGAGATTCCAGGGTTGAGAACCTGAAACATATTTATGCCTTAAAATTCTTCACAGTAAAACAGAAACCATTTCTGTTGTTTTCTAAATGCTTCTATGAAAACGTTATGAAAAGGTTATGAACATTCCAAAACTTACAAAGGCGAGCAGCTCTTGCTATCCCTAAAGCCCTCTGGTCATTTCAGACGGGGAAAGCTCGGAATTACTTCGGGTAACACTAGCCCTGAGTTCATGACACCTTCATCCAACTACATTTCAGGTGACTGATTAGTTGATCTGGGTATTTCACTTCTAATTCAGAACCCTAATAGTGAATTGTCACACACCAGGCCAAAGACACGGGTTTCAAGAACAGGGTCTTGGAGCCACGCACCTCCTTGAGCCCGGCTCGGGCTCTCGAAGCGCTCTGCACCCCTGCTGCACGGGCACCCCTGGCTGGGTTAGCTGCTCCGATTCGCCCAACGACGGCTGTGCTGGCCTCTGTCAGGGCCACGGACGAGTCACTTCTGGGGTCTGGGTGTCTCTCGGATCCCAAAAGGGCTGAGTAACTTCCGTTTTCTGGTTCAGACACCAAGGCCTCTTCAACTTCTAGAGACTGGCTATTCTAGATAGTGTTGTGCACCCAAAACAAAAATAAAATAAAGTTTTATACACCATAGTGATGACCTTAGGGCAAAAAAAAGTCAAGTCAAAAGCAAGGAGCCTGCTGAATTAGGTCTTCTTTGCATCATCAAGATGCGTTAACTATAATCAACGCATCTTAAACTTTCCCCACAAAGTCCCCCTTTAAGACACCCCGTGAGTATGAGTGAGCTGACAAACCATAACCCTGGGTGTTCCCCAAAATGAAATAAGGAACTTCTCTGACAGCACTGTCATCTTATAAATTAAACTGAAATTTGGTCATTCATAATTACCCATGACTTTTTTAAATTTTTAAAAAAATTTATTTATTTGACAGACAGAGATCACAAGTAGGCAGAGGCAGGCAGAGAGAGAGAGGGAAGCAGGCTCCCTGCAGAGCAGAGAGCCTGATGCGGGACTTGATCCCAGGACCCCAGGATCATGACCTGAGCCAAAAGCAGAGGCTTTCCAACTAAGCCACTTAGGCACCCCTACCCATGACTTTAAAAAATCATCTTTTATTGGATATTTTTCAAACACCATAAATTCCATACCTTAAAAATACATAGTTCAGACTTTTGTACACTGAGAAGGATGTGTAGGCATCACCAAAACATGTATGTCTCCCCTGGCCTCCGCTCCAGAAGGACCCCGGTACCCACTGGCATCATTCATTCTTCCCTGTCCCCAGGCCCCAAGAGCCATGAAGCTACTGTCTTTGTGGCTTCTGAAGAGACCCCGGGCCTGACACCGTCTAGCTGCTTCCTCACTCTGCGCCCACTCCCCTCTGAAAACAGGAGTAATCCCTCCCAGGACTGAGGGAACGATAAATCAATACAAGGAACACACTTCACGTGGCAGCTAGCATCAAGTGTGTCCTCTTAACTCTTACAGAATTTTCCCTCAAAATCTTCATCACAGCAGCGCTCCGGGACGGATGCCAGGTCTGTCTGTGGTTTTAGTTGCCAGAGTCTGCTCCTGGGAGAGGACAGGACAGACACAGGCCTGCACATCCCTCCCCACTCCAGCAGCTCTAGGCACTCCTCACAAGTGATCTGGACAGCCACCTGCCCAAGGTCAAGTGCCTGTATTCAGGAAGTCAAGCAACTACAAGTTCCTTCTGCTGTGGTGTAGGATTTCATTATTTTTTTTTTTAAAGATTTTTTTTTAAATTTATTTGACAGATCACAAGTAGGCAGAGAGGCAGGCAGAGAGAGACAGGAGGAGGCAGGCTCCCCGCTGAGCAGAGAGCCCAATGCGGGGCTCGATCCCAGGACCCTGAGATCATGACCTGAGCCGAAGGCAGAGGCTTTAACCACTGAGCCACCCAGGCGCCCCGGATTTCATTATTTTTTTTAAAAAGATTTTTATGTATTTATTGGAGAGAGAGATAGAGCGCAGGCAGGGGGAGGAGCAGAGAGAGAGGGACAAGCAGACTCCCTGCTGAGTGCAGAGCCTGTAAGTCTAATTCCCACCTGGCAGGGTCCCAGAAGATTGAAAACACTCCTGCCAAAGGGGACGTGCAACCAAGAGTACCGGGACTGAAGCGAATGTGAAGGGGGGAGGTAGTACTTTTGAATCCTAACACAGCGCCGTCCCGTGGTTCCAGCGCTAGAACCCAGGAAGGATGTCCTGGGCCCACACAACACCTGCTCCGGCCCCAAGGAGCTGATCTGTAAGCCAGAGCCCCTGCCAGCCTCACCCCTCCCTCAGGGACCCCTGTTCCCCAGCAGGGACTGAGGTGCCCAGTGCAGACAGGCACTCTATTTCAACATCAAGTCACTAAAATCACAAACTCCCACTGAGCAGCCACCCATGCTGGTTTCTCGAACATCTCAGCATCTCCAAACACAATCACCCAGCCGCAAACACAGACAGAAACGACAGCCAATGCCAGTCAAACAGAAAGGAAGAAGGAAGGTTCTAGCAACAGGGGGGAGGGTGACCACAGGGGCCTGCTGTTTGTTCAAGGGCTCTGTGTCGTCTGCGTTTCGTAAACGAGTGACCTCTTGCACACGGCACACAAACGCACACCACACGTTTAGGAATGTGAAACGGCTGTCAGTAAATTGTGACGTGGTGACACACACTCAGGGTGATTGCTGTCTGCCTTGTCTGACCGTGAATGTCCGAAGGGACACCTGCGAAAGCAGCGTGTTCCTGCTGACCCTCCAGGAAGCGCCCCATGGGCCTTCCCAAGGCCTCTGTTGGGTCAGCATCAGCCCAGAGGACTCTGCGATTAGTTCTACCCCCCGATCTAAGGAACTAGCCGCTCCATTCCCACGGAACACGCTCAGCAAACTCTGCGCCACACGCCACACACAGGACACCCATCTCTTGGCTTGTCGGTGGCAGTGGGGACAAAGTCAGGGGACTGTCAGATGCCCTGCTCCGGGGATCTTGGTTCTACCTGAGCCTCCCCCTGAAACCCCATCAGATACCACAGAGGTTAACTTCGGGATGGGCAGGAAGGCCACGGTCAGCAGACAGACATCACCTGCGGGCCAGCCCCTGGCGACTGGGCCCCTTCCCCGCTTCGAAGGGCTGGTGTGGACGGCTCCGGTGACGTCAGGGCAGCGGTCCTGCCTCGAGTCACGCTCCCGTTGGCTTTCTCAGACAGCAACACCTCAGGCTCCAACCGGCCGTGGCTTGGGTTCAGTTTAAGATGCCGGGCCAGGCCCCCCTTCCCGATGTAGGACTTCTCACACGTCTGACACTTGAAAGTCCTGGGCCTAAGGGAGCAGCCGGACAAGTCGAAGAGCATCTGTTTTTCCCTCTGCTCCTCGTCGTCTTCCACACTCAGTTCGGAATAGTCGTCAGAATCGGACAGGTGCCCGTCAGCCAAATCCTCCGTTTTTATGAATTTATAATCTTTAGCTTTATACTTGGGAGGTCGAGATATCCGCCCAGAACGTGTTTTCACTTTTAAGGACTTTTTGAGTTTCTTGGTGTGTTTTGTGTGCAAGCCGGAAAGAAAGAAATTCGCTGGGCTGGGTGACACAGACGCGGGCGCCGGTGGGTCAGGGGCCGGCGAAGGGGCCGGTGTGGCACCTGGTCCCTTGGCAGCCAGGGGCTGGAGGGCCGGCAGGGGCCCCTGCGCCGACAGCTGAACGGGAAGTGAGCTGCTCAGGAAGCGCGGCCGGGGCCCGGTGCTCAGGAGGGGCTGCGGCCGGGGCCCCAGCACCCTGGAAGTCCTGGCGGGCAGCTGGCTCAGGGCTGGCTTGGGCTGGATGGTGGGCAGTGGGGGCATTGGCCTTTCCTGATCTTTCATTTCTGCAGATGTGACCTTGACACAAATGGCTTCCAGTTGCTTAAATACAGAAGGAGAAAAAAGCGTTATGCTTATCAACATTTCTACAATTCTGCTCTCATCTTAAATGTATTATTGAAATTGTTTCTAAAAATTATAAATTTTTATATTTATATTGTATTTATATTGTTATAAAATCCATCGTACCTATAAACGTCTTTTTAATGTACGCATACCGTTTACCATGGTTTTTCTCAAGCTTTCTGGCCAGGCCAGTGATAAGCTTTACACATGTGCACACGGAAACTTATGCAAACATAAATTAAAATTCACAAAACTACTTACCATTTGTACATAAATGCCTTCTGATAGTATCTATTCCATGTCATTTTTGAAAAAATACTAATCATAATCTACTAAATTGACTTCATGACCCAATAAGAAATATCCTTCTTTATGGTTTTACCACGTTGGTGTTGACTTGGAATTCCTAGTACTCTAAACTGAACTCAATTCAATACATAGGCTCACTTTCTTGAAAAGTTAATGAAATTCTAGAAACAAAAAAAAGCCAAAAAAGCAATGCAACACAGGTTCCTACCACCTGCCTCAAGGCATGGGACATCATCCTTACAGGGAAAGCTCTCTACTTTCCTCCTAATCTGCATGCCCTCTTCCTTTTTCACCCTAGCCTGAAAGTTTACTGATCGTTCTCATGGATTTTTTTTTAAAAGATTTATCTATTTGAGAAAGAGAGGGAGAGAATGAGCATGCGCAGCAGGGAGGGGCAGAGGGAAAATCTCAGGCAGGCTCCCGGCTGAGCATGGAGCTTGGTCCCAGGACCCCGAGATCATGACCTAAGCTGAAACCAAGAGTCAGACTCAACTGACTGAGCCACCCAGGTGCCCCTCTCATGCATTTTTTAATATTATATATATAGATATCCCTAAAAGTATGCAGTTCAGTTTTGACGTGTTTTTAAACTTCATGTGAATGAGTATCCTCTCCTGCAAATTGGTGGGGCTTTTTCAGGTTTTTTACTCCCTGATCTGGCATATGAAATTCACCCACGTCGAGGTGTGTAGCTCTCCTGCTGATGGACAAGTGTCTCCAACCTTGTGCTCTTGCACTGTGCTCAGAACCTTCATGGATGTGTGTGCATACGCGTGAGTTTCTCCAGGACACACACCTAGGAGTGGGGTGCTTACCTTCAACAACTTCTTAACATCTAACAAAATCTTAGGGGGTGCCTGGGTGGCTCAGTCGGTTGAGCGTCCCACACTTGATTTCAGCGCTGGTTGTGATCTCAGGGTTGTGGGATCAAGCCCCACACTGGGTTCCACGCTCAGCGGAGAGTCCGTTTCAGTCTCTCTCCCTCTCCCTCTGCCCCTCTTCCCACTTCTGTGCTCCCTCTCTCTCTAAAAAGAATAAACAGGGGACTCTGGGTGGCTCAGTGGGTTAAAGGCTCTGCCTTCGGCTCAGGTCATGATTCCAGGGTCCTGGGATTGAGCCCCGCATCAGGCTCTCTGCTCGGCAGGGAGCCTGCTTCCCCTCCTCTCTCTCTGCCTGCCTCTCTGCCTACTTGTGATCTCTGTCAAATAAATAAATAAAATCTTTAAAAAAATAAAATAAATAAACCTTAAAATAATATTTTTTTAATGCACATGCTTTTTTGATGTAGCAACTCCATCCACTTCTGGGATGCCCTCAGGAAACAGGTACAAAGCATAGGTGCAAAGATGTAGGTCTTGGGGGTTCAAGAGAGCATGGTCTGCAGTAGCAAAGCACCCACTAAAGGGGAGGGCTGCCATCAATGATGTCCCACGAATCATCACTGATTGGTGACCATGGGCCGGGGACGATCGTACAGGTCTAGAGATTAAGGGTCATGGACTCAGGGGAGAGGCAGCAAAATGGACAAGGCTCAGGGCCTCACAGCGCAGAAATAATCAGCATCTCTGTCCGACCTCATCATCCAGAGCTGGACTCCCCAACCCTGGCACAACGACCACTCCGAACCATTCATTCTGTGTTGCTGTGGCTGTCCTGGGCATGGCAGAAAGCTGATAGCATCCGTCTCTACCCATCAGATGCCAGTAGCAGGCCCCAGCTTGGGACAAAGATGTCTCCAGGCACTGCCAAACACCTCCATAGGTCAAAATTGCCCCCTGGTTGAGAATCCCCGATTTGGGGCCACCAACAGGCTCTGTCTGGATCAACCCTATACCACGTGGAGGGTCAATGAAAATGTCACATGAGGCAGAATGACACCTCCCACTGAAATCAAGCTGGAGTCCATCTGTCTGTCTCTACGTGCTACATCGACCACAAACAGCAGAGATGACTCAGTGTACCAGTTTATGAGGCCGTGTACAGGGTTGGTGCCAAGGGCCCATGAGGACCAGCACTGGGGTACCTGTGGATCAGATGACAATGATCTTTTAACGATCATACTTGTTTCACATTACTACCACTTACAATGTCCAACCTCTGGGGATATCACCAGATAATATCAATACACACATACACACACACACACTCCCCAAATCCTACTGTTTGGGGCACCTGGGTGGCTCAGTGGGTTAAGGCCTCTACCTTCGGCTCAGGTCATGATCCCAGGGTCCTGGGATCGAGCCCTTTATCGGGCTCTCTGCTCAGCAGGGAGCCTGCTTCCCCCCTCTCTCTGCCTGCCTCTCTGCCTACGTATGATCTCTGTCAAATAAATAAATAAAATCTTCAAAAACAAACAAACAAACAAAAAAACAAACAACAACAACAAAAAAAAACAGGCAAAACTGGTCTAATTTTTAAATTTGTTCCAGACTAGTTTACCTGGTGGGTGTTATACTTGATACTTTGTTATATATTTATGTCACTCAGCAAACATTCTCTAAGTATCATAAGCCAATGTGGGTGAGGCGCAGGGAGACACAGGTGAAGGGGAGGTATACACTGGCAATTATAAAATAAATAAGTCCGGGCACCTGGGGGCTCAGGCATTAAGTGTCTGCCTTCGGCTCAGGTCGTGATCCCGGGGTCCTGGGATCGAGCCCCACATCGGGCTCCCTGCTCGGCAGGAAGCCTGCTTCTCCTTCTCCCACTCCCCCTGCTTCTGTTCCCTCTCTTGCTGTGTCTCTCTCTGTCAAATAAATTAAAATCTTAAAAAAAAAAAAATAAAGTCATGGGTGTGCAAAGTACAGCATTAGGGAATACAGTCATTAACGCTGTGACACACTGTACGGTGACAGACAGTGATACACTTGCTGTGGTCAGGCCTGAATAACAAACTAGTGGAATGGCCACGTTGTCCACTTGAAACTATTTTAACACTGTATGTCAACTATAGTTCAATTAAAAAAAAACAACAATGGAAAACAGAAGCCAAGTCCTAGCCTCATCCTTGAGGACGTGGGCAGCTTCCCCCACCAGGCCTGTCACCCTTAGACCTGCTGAATCAGGACCTCCTACCCCGAAATCTGTGCTTTCAAAAGCTCCGCTGATGATTCAGAAGGCTGACTCGGCTCCCTAAGGACACGATGACATCACCATGCGACAAGTGCAGTTGGGAGAGGCGGCCCTGTGGGTGGGGTGGGGGAGGGCCTGGCTTCCCAGGGGAGGGGACCTAAGAAGGCTGAAGGGAATTTCCACCAGGTAGAAAGGTAGACTAGGTGTAAGGAAAATGTGTGAATGCATAGGCACATGAAAAAGGGCAGGGCATGTTGGAAGGAACCGGAAATGTTTCTGTGGCACAGGAACAGGGAGGACGCAGAGGGACGTGAGCCAAAATCTGGCCCACGAGAGTTCAGGCATTTAGTCTGAGCCTTCGGATCCACACCCACCCCACCCCCAACACACACACAGAGAACCACAAGGCCTGGGTTTTCTAAATGCACGTTCTGCCCCACCCCCACCACTGCCTGTCCTCTTCCGTATTTTCAGCTGGGACTCACCCTTTTGGACAAAGTCATTTCCGATCCCCTCAGCCAGAAATGACTTCTCCCTCTCTTCAGGCCATTTCTTTAGACCAGTCCTTCATCTCTAGTTTCCTGACCTTGCTTAGAAGTTACGTGAGTCATGTTTTACCTTGCTGGTTAGATCAAAACCTCATTAGGTGCACGGTACACACCTGCTTTGCTTTCGTGGCTTTCCATGTAAGACTGGGGGCTCAAAGGGTATCTCAGGTGACCAGACAGCAAAATTACACTGTTGTGAAGCCAGGGAGAATTTACTCCATCCCAATGAGATCAGCTACGGAATACCATCATGTGCTGCATTCTGCTTAGGTGTGCTTGGGTTTTGTGGAAACTGTCATTTTTGGACTCTAAGTTGCCAGACCAAACCCAAAAAGCCGGGGTCACATTCAACAGGTGGAGGGCAGCCACACCTGGGAGCCCTGGGCAAAGTCCCTCAACCTCCCTGTAAAACGCTGATACAAACACGTTCATGAGCCTGCTGAGATGCGGACTGGCAGAGTGCCACGCATGGAGCAGAGGCTCTGCAAACAGCAGCCACCGTCACCCTCCTGACTCCAGACTTCCTGTGCGCCCCCTATGCATGAGACCTTTGTTTCTTCAGCAGAGTATAAGCTATGAGGCTTGTCCAATAACCCATTCCTCCTGCAAATAAAGGAAGCAAAGCCCAGAGAGGTTGATACTCAAGGTCACACCACTAGGAAATCGTTTGGGCAGAATCATAGCTGTCTTCTCCAACTGTAGCAAGACAGCTTCCCAGTCTTGATCACCAAGTGGGTACAACTCTAAGCCAAAATCACTCCATGGAAAAAACAATAAAAAAACAATGAAGACTGTTAATAACAGCAATGACAACAACGAACACTGTAGATTCTATTCTCCATCTATTCCTTCCAGTGGAAGCAGCATCTCTCCAGCAACTTTGGGGTGAGACTTGCCAGTGTCATTTGCAACCCCAGCTCTGAAAGGGGATGTGGCTTTACAGAGGATATGAAGGACCTCTGGCTTCAGGAGCTACACGGGACCCTCTGGGCTTGGAAGACCATGCCCTAGTTCCAACTTCCCTAGTAGCCAAGAGCTGTGTGACCCACGAAATAATTAACACTGAGAAATCTTTTGTAGTATAGGGAGTGCTTTCAATGTGTTTCGTTCATTAAGTCTATGTCGGGCACTGTGCTGGGCACTGCCACTCAGGCTGGTAAGTCCTGCCCCAGAGGATTTAGGACTAAGAGAGTGTGCTTAACTCTGTCCCAGGCCCCTGCGCTGGCACGGGCCACACCTTCCACCGGAAAAGCTCCGCAGGCTGGTTCGTTTCAGGGCATTCAGGTCTCAGCTGCAGTGTCAGGCCTAAGGACTCCTCACTCTAAAGCAGCCCCCTGGTCACTCCCAGAACGTTGCTTATGTCCTTCAAGGGCCGTGTTCGAGGCTGCACCTGCTGCACCTGCTGCACCTAGGGCAGTGCTGGGAACACAGCGAGTGCTCAGCAAACGCGGGAGGAATGACAAAGGCCCGAGAGAGGAGCCCGGGAGCACCGAGGCGCCCCGAGCAGCGCTGCGTAGCAGGAGGGGTCCCAGGCAGGGGCGCGCGGGAGGAGTTGGTGACAGGTCGGGGTGGACGCTGCCTCTCCTACCGGCCCGCTGAGGGCCGAAGAGGGGACGCGGGCCCGGGTCCGCCGCGAGGCCTCGGCCCCCTCCGGGCCTCAGTTTCCCCATGTCCCTTCCGGCGCCTCACCTGGGGCGGCAGCAGGCGCGGCGGGCGGGGGGGCTCGGCGCCGGGGACCCGCTGCAAGGCGGCCTGCTGCGCCGCGTCCCGTAGCCGCCGCGCCGCGTCCTGCAGCACGAAGGGCGGCGGCGGCGGCTCGGCGGGCGGCTGCGCCTTCGTCACCTGCTCCAGGACCTGCCGCAGCTGCTCGGGGCCCAGCGGGGCCACGCGCGCGGCGGTGCCGCCCTGGTCGGGGGGAGCCCGGCCGCCGCCGCCACCATCCTCGCTGCCGTCCTCAGCCTCGGGCTCCGCGTCCGCCATGGCAGCTGACACTGGGACTCGAACCCGCGCCGCCGAGCAACGGCGGCTCAAATCTGCGTCACCTGGGAAAGGGTGGGTGGGGACTACGAGTGCCCCGCAGGCCAAGACACCTCTGAAGGCGACCGCACCTGGGCGAGAACGTCGGTGGGCGGGGACCTGAGTTGGCCCCGCCCCATCGCCTCTATGCCGAAGACCTTTCCTCTCCTTAGTCCCAAATGCATTTAAATTTCAGATATCGCTCTTCCAGGAGCTGTCCAGGGTCTCCCAGGATTAGGTCCTTGGAGTTGCAGAGGCCCTTAGCCTAGCATCACACTAGCCAAAAATTCTCAAGGTCATGTGCATTAGAGCCACCGGAAGACCCCGTCTGGTCCCACCTTAAGACTTTCTGATTAACAGATCTGGCAGGGACCCTAAGTGTGTTTTGTTTCTTTTGTTTTGTTTTGTTTCGTTTTTTATAATGAGGGGTTTTTTTTTGTTTTTGTTTTTAAGTAGGCTATTTGTCCAACGTGGCACTTGAACTCAGGACTCTGAGATCAAGAGTCACACACTCCACCAATTGGTCAGGTGCCCCCAAAGTGTGCATCTTTTAAGGGGGGTAGGGGCAGATGGAGAGGGAGAGAGAGTATCCTAAGTGGGTTCGATCCCACCACCCAGATCAGGGCCTGAGCAGAAATCAAATCTGATGCCCAAGAGGCTGAGCCACCCAGATTCTCCCCCTGCCCCCGCAAATTGCGCATTTTTAACCAGTGCACCCAACTCCAAATTATTCCCAGGTCCACCCACTCATCCAGACTGGACGCACCTTACAGGACAAGATGATATTTTACTCAGTGCTCAGCACAGGCCCCAACCCAGAGCCCAAGATTAGGGAATGAATGATGCATGGATAAATAGGAAGGAAGGAAAGGAGGGAGGGAGGGAGGGAAGGAAAGGGAGGTCCCCACCCCTCTCCACATATCAGCCCCATCCATCCCTGCTCCATCACTTCCTCTTCAGCCCAGCTTTTCCCAGTCTCCCCCTCCTCTTTACTCTCCTGGCTCTGTGTGTTCTTCCCACCAAGCCTTGCAGCTGCCAGTGTGTGCTCCTTTCTCGGCTCCCCTCCCCAGGAAGGGCAGTAGAGGCACTGGCTGACAAACAGTAAGCACTTGCTGGGTGACTCAGGTTCCCTGCCTTCAGGGTGTCCTGCACTCTGTATATAGTCTAGGCAGGAAGAGGAGGAGGAAACTGGCATTTACAGTAGCATATTACGAGTTTCTTGATGCCCAAAAAAGGGAGAGACTGGGGACCCAGGCTGATGTCTGAGAAGCTTCTGGAAGACCTGATCATTTTTCTCTCCACATGGCCATCGTCATCATCATAATCAATACTCATGTTGCATTCACTAAGCTCCGTGCAGTGTTCTAATTTAATTCATTAATGGCTTCATTAAGGTGGCCAGAGGCGAGATTCGATTTGTGGAATTTGTTTCAATTCTTCAATTCATTCATTCATTCTTTCCTTCAACTTTGAAAGAAAGACTTTCTCATTTTCTCATCCACGGGTATCAGAAAGGTCCCCTCTGGCCGCTAAGCCAAGAACTGCCCTCCTTGTCGAAAGCAGAGTACCCCATTTCACCATGTTTTTGAGCCTGTCCAGGGAGGGAGGGGGACTTTTCCTCTCTGCTCTTAGGGTCAGTCTTTAGGGGGCCTGTAAATTAAAGTGACAAAAAGGCAGATTAACAAGAGAAAAGACAAAATTTAATCGTGCATTTTTATTCATATACCTGTGAAATTCACAGAAAAATGTAACTCAAAGTGGCAGGTAGAACACAGGACCTATAGACTATCTTAATAGGGAAAGAGAAGCAGGGAAGGGCATTTATGGGAAAACAGGTGCCTTTTAGGAAAGATAAATGGACCCTTACCAGAGCAGATAGGAGATATGAGTTTTGTGACAATGCCTGTGTAGGTGTGATGGCAACATCTCTCCAGTGACAAGAGTCCATCTTTCCTGATTGCTCCCAGGGAAGAGGACTTCATGACAATTGAATTATTTTGAATTCTTTGGGAAGGATCTACTTTAAGGCAGATAAGACTTTTCAGAAATTCAGATGGCCTCTGCTCAAAATAATTTTTATTCCGGACCCCTTCAGTTCTTGTTCAGGACAGCCTGGCACATATTTCTGGAGCGTGACATCCAAAGTGTCAGTACTGGTCAGCAGCCCCTAGTTCTCCTTCTAACTAACCTTTGGTAAGAACAAGGGTCCCATCACTGGCATTCAATGCTCACTTTTGATGCGCTCTGAGCACTTGCCAAGGGTCTGTGGCCCTGAGCTATTACTGAATTCCATCAGAGCTTAACACAAATTTGAGAAAAGAATGAAAGATTTGGTAGACGTCCTCCCTGGATATTTTTCAAACATGGCTAGAGCTCCTGCCAGACCCTGATATAAAATGGCATTAACCCTAAAATAACTGGCTTTTGTGTTGAACTAAACATGCCTGATTACACCTGGAGACTTGAATCGCCAGAGAGAAATTCATCCGCCGCCTTCGGGCTGCAAACTGCAGAACCAAGAGGAATAAATAAATGGGAAGCCTAAGACCTCTCTGAAAAGCAAGAAAGCATTAAGAGAAGGTTTCCAGATGCTTCCACAAGCAGAAGACCTCACTAAAAACATGGCAGTCATTGGTGGGTCATTGCTCCGGGGTGGTGGGGATCTGTGTCTCTCTTTCACTGTTCTGCTTCCCACCTGGAGTCAGGAAGGGCAGGCAATAAGAAGCCGCGCCCTAAGCATTTGTCCAATCGATCCCAGGCCTGGACTTTCAAGTCCAAGAACACCGGGAGCCCTGGAGCCCGCACCGAGGTCCCGCAGAAGCTCTGCGTTAGGAAGCAACTGGGGCGCGGGAGGGCATCCGAGAGCATCCTAACAACAACAACAACAACAAAATGCAACGGCAGCGGCAGGTGTGCACAGCCTGCGGGGAGTTGGAGGGACGGACACGCGCGGGATCCTGCCCTTTCTCCCTGCCCGCTGCCCTCGCCAACTTCGCGGCTGGGTCCGGAACGATTCCGCGACTCTCTCCCGTCTGCGGCTCACAGCCCTCGAAAAGCATATTTAAAGGAGAAAAAAAAAAAGGTAAAATGAATTGAGAAATGGGAGCACTGGTTAAAACAGAAAGAAAACAAAAAGCGGAAAAGAACAGTTTCATGGCCCGTACGGGGATCGAACCCGCGACCTTGGCGTTATTAGCACCACGCTCTAACCAACTGAGCTAACCGGCCACTTGGAACAGAAGTGCCGTCGCTCCACCTATGAGGTCTATACGCCTGCGCGGGTCCGGTACTGGCTAAGGACTTCCGGTCCTTCCAGAACTGCTGTCATCCCCATTGGCCAGAAGAAAACACCGGGGGCTCTTTAAGGAGGGGGGAGGGGGCTTCTCCCGACGAATCAGGCTCTCGCAGGGGATGCAAATGACACCTTACACCCACGGGGCTCGGCTCGGGAACAGCGTTTTCGAACGCTGCTACTCTGTGTCCCCGAGAATCTTTCCAGCGTGGAAACTTCGTGGATCAAGAGCTTCCGGTGCGGCTCGGTAAAGCTTAGAAAAGGCAGAAAGTCAGATGGAGAAGAGAAGAGCCACCGACCTTCCCACCGCCCCAAGACAGCGGCCCGCTGGGGTCTTGGCTTCTTTCCCGACGATCTTGCCTCCCTGCACAGGTGTACGTAAGAACACATATCCGGCATTCGGTTCAACCTCGCTCAAAGGGATAGAATTCCTCATCTCTCTTTTTGTAGTTAATATTCCATCGTTATCCGTCCCTAAGCGACTGCAAATGTCGTTTTAAATTGCTCCTCAGTGTTTCCTTTAGTGGGTGAGCTATTGCCCCCTCACCCCCCTCTTTTTTAACGTCTGGAAAATGTCTTCATGTTGCCCTCTCGTTAACTAGCGCTGGAATAAATCCTAAAACAGCGGCTGGGTGGGCAACTGACAGTACCCACTCCAAAGGGATGGTGTCTGAAAAAAAAAAAAGAGTTAAAAATATAAGGAGTTACAAATACACTGGGAGTTTTTTTTTTTTTTTTTAAAGGAGTTAAAAATAACCGGGAAGACAAAACTCTATTCCCTCAACTACATGTCCCAGAGGCCCCTTGGTCCTCGAGGCTCTGATGTCCCGTGCTGCGGTGGCAAATGCCCCAAGAGAAGGGAGCCTCATGCAGCTTTCACACTCTCCATCCCTGCCGTCTGACCGCTCAAAATAGTGCAGGTATCATCAGTGTCCCTTGTTGCAAACAGCAGAGCCCAGTCAGGCTGATCTTAACAGAACAGATATTACTGGAAAGAGGTTAGGTAGCTCATCCTGCCACCAGAAGGGCTGCTGAGCCAGATTTAGTCCACACACACTCAGCAGTGCCCTAGCTTCAGGGAACCAGCTGTGAGTAGAACAGACCTGAGCCTGGCCTCGTGGAGTCCGCAGCTGAGCAAACCCAGTTGTTAATGTGAGCGGAGACACTTTGTATGTAAGCTGCCCTGGGGGCAACAGGTCCGGCAGGTGTTTGAAGACTGGGACATCTGACTATTGATCTTGAGGTCATGAGTTTGAGCTCCACGTGGGGGTGGGGAGAAGACTGTACTTAAAAAATAATAAAAAATAGATGGATGAATGAGCTAATTGCAAAATCACATTTTAAAACAAGTCAGACGCAGTCATTTCTCTGTTCGAGCCCTCCCCTTCTGGCCCAGTCCAGGTAAGGCTGCCAGATTTAGCAAATAATTTCTTATGTCCCATGCGATATTTGGAACAAAAGCAGTATTCGCTGTTTATCTGAAATTCATCTCTAACTGGGCACCCTGTACCCATGGGGCAAGGGTACACCCACAGTAACGCCCATTTGAAACACCCGCACTCCCCATCCTTCCCGCTGCCCCCTGCCACAGCCCACCACCCTCTGTCCTGGACCTTGCTCACCGGGCCCTGCTCCTGCCTTGGGGCCGCTGCACTTCCTCTCCCCCTTCCTGGACCTTCTTCCACCGGACACTGCCAAGGCGCCCTCCCTCATGTCCTTATGTCGCTGCCTAAACGTCGCACGTCGGAGAAGCCTCCCTGACCACCACCTCCCCCGGCCCCCGCCGCCAGCACTCAGAATCCTTGCTTTTCCTCTGTATTTCGTCCGGGGCTTGCTCATTTCCTAACTGCTTGAGGGCAGCAACCTGTAGTTTGCACGCGCAGCTGCTGGAAGTGACCGGCACCGAGCAGAGGGTAGATCCAGTGTTGTCGAACGAAGCTCAGATCAGCGCTTAGCGGTCTAGCCCTGACACAGGCCGGGCGCAACTCCAGGCTCGGTTCCTGAGGGCGCGGCCCGAATCACCTCGCTGGTCCGCACAGCGCTCCGGACCTGGGCCGCGCGGAGGCGGGCCCGCGGGGTGACGCAGTGACGGAACGCAGACGCTAGGGGGCACCCGAGACCGCCGCGTCGGCTGTGCGCCTGGGGTCGGGCTCCTCCAGCACCAACGCGGTCCTAATTCCGCCGGTCTCCTCCTGCCCGTTCTCACTCCATCCTACAGTTCTTGCAAGACAGACGAGTCCACCTTTCCTTTCTCTGACTTAGGAAAACGCAGACTCATACATGATCAGCATTCAGTGGTACAGAGTTATTGTTCAGGTTTTTAAATGTCTCAGAGGGGGGCTTTTTTAGATGGTCCATTTGCTTTAAACTCAGCTTGTAAAACTTGTTATTCTGCTTATAAATTGGAAACTTCGGTAGGAAAATCAAGATATACTATATTCGTTTCCTAGGGCTGCCTTAAGCCCCAAACTGGAGGATTTAAGAGAAATTTATTCTCTCACTGCTCTGGAAGCCAGAAGTTCAAGACCGAGGTGTCCTCAGGGTTGGTTACTTCTTCTCAGAAGAAGAATCAGCTCCATGTCTACCTCCCAGCTTCTGGTGGTCGGCTAGCAGTGTTGGCATTCCCTTGCCCATGGATGCTGCACTCCGCTTGTGGCCTCCTTCCCCACATTCACAGGTCCCAAGTTCCTGGAACAGTGTCTGGCACAGAGCAGGTGTTCGATACATACTTGTTTAATGAATGTTAAATCCATTGTGTATTAAATTCGTACTGTTGGACTTTCCAACTCAGAAACATGCCCTTCCATTCTGGCAACATTTCAGAGGAAGAATGTTTCTGAGGGAGATTTGATAATCTCCTCTTTATCTTTTTCTGGAACACCATTCTTCCGAGATCCAAACTTTGAGGGTGAATCTCTCATTTTCTTCAGTCCAGGCCTATGTCTACTGTCTGTTTCCTGAACAATTTCCTTGAACTACCCTGCAACCTTCTTTTTACGTTTTGTGTTTTGACTTGGCGCCCTGGAGCCCACAGACAAGGAGAGCAAAACACTTTGAATGTTGATGCTGAATTCTTGCCAATTGATTCTGGAAAGAAAAGGAAAGAAATGCGAGGGGATGGCGCAGAAATAAAATGCTTCATTGTACAATATGTACAATGTCAAAGCTGTTAGAAAACACAAAAGAAAAATAGACAAACAGAAGGATTTTCAGATGTTGCTTCTGATTTGCTACAACAAATCGGTTGGTTCCAGAGACTTAAGCAGTGTCCTTCCAGAGGCACCTGGATAGCTTGGTTAGTGGAGCACATGACTCTTGATCTCAAGGTTGTGAGTTTGAACCCCATGTGGGGTATGGCGATAACTCAAAAATTAAATCTTAAAAAAAAATTAAAAGTGTCCTTCCTTAAGGCATGTACATTAATTGTAAAACTTTTACAAAGGTCTCTTTTAGATGTAAGAGAGCCGAAGAAGCACAGGGAGTTGGAAGCTGCCAATTTGGGTCTGGGCCCAGGACGGCCCATAGTAAGTGGGTGATCTTGGCAAAGGCCTCTCTGGGTCTCCCACAACAGGCCACATGGCCTCTACAACCTGTCAGTTATGATTATTTTCAATAATCATTGAAAATCAGGCTCGCCCTTGTCAGAACTCAAGGTTCGTTTCCTGAGAGGAATCACCTGGCCAGATCACCTGGGGCCGAATCACCTGGCAGGTGACTAACAGCCGGTGCCAAGGGGTGATGCCTCTTGATCAGTCAACAACATTTACTGAGCATCTGGGCAAAAATCAAGTGGTATTGTATAGCGTGTCACAGACATCTGATTTCATCTGCATGAACACCCTTTGGAGTGGGTATTGTTAGTCCCATTTCACAGAAGTGAGAAGACAGTGCTTCCAGGATTTGCCTGGGGTCACCTGGTGTGAGTCTATCACTTTAACAGCTAAATTTTAATTCTATCCTCCTTTAACAAACCTTGTCTTAAACTTTACATCTGTTGTTCTGAACGCCTTTAAGTTGACCTATTTTTGCACCCACATTACACAGTACACCATGATCGCATTTACGGAGCTTGTTACCCACGGTGCTTCATGTTAATTTGAATGGCTAATGTTCTGCTCGCTCCTCGTTATCTCATACCCCTGTGAGCTTAGTGTCCTTTGAGACATGTTTATTATCTTCTAAAATGAAAGCAATTTCTACTATCTTTAGGTTGGTTGGCCTGTGCTCACCAAATTAGAGATGACAAATTTCAAGCTGGTTAAAAGTTAACCCGCTTGAAATTCGTCACCTCTAATTTTTCTTCCTAACTTCTTCCTATTTCCAGAGGCTCAGCTGCAGGGCACTTATCTGCTAACCATGGCCTTGTGGCTGAACCTCTTGACATTGGAAAAGAGGGAAAAGTTAACGCGAGGATCCAGATGGACTGTCTGAGGAACTGTTTAAAATGAATCAGAAAGCCTGAGCGGCTGTAGTTAAGTAGTATTGGAGCAGTTTCAGGAGCGGAGCTCTAAGGTGCTGGAGGTTCCAATTCACAAGCATCTTTTTTTTTTTTTTTTTGAAGATTTATCTGAGAGAGAGAGAGAGAAAGAGCGAGCGCATGCAAGCAGGGAGGAGGGGCAGAGGAGAGGGCGAGAGAGTCCCTTTTCTCTTTGAAGTAGCGTTTCCTAGTCTGTTTAGAATTAAATAAAGAGGAAGGAATTATCTAGACCAGCGGTTCTCCGAATAGGGTCCCTGGTACTGCCGCAGCATCACTTCCGATCCTCTTAGGGACGCAAATTCTCGAGCCCCGCCCCAGAATTACAGACGCGGAAACGCTGGGGGTCGGGCGTGGCACTCGAAGGTCCCCAAATCACAACCGCCTGAAGGCAGGCGATCTGGGTGCTGGGAAAGCTTAAGAAACAGCGCTCTCGGCGAGATCGTTCTCGAGTCCGCCTTCGCAGACCCCCTGCTAAGGTCACCCATAGGTATCCTTTGCTCTTCCTTTCTGGAGGCCCTTTTCCTCCCTGTCTCCCAGGGCCTCTGGGTACGGAGGTGCAGGCTGCGCACCAGGGGGACGGGCTGGACCACCCGGCGAGCGCTGACGCCCAGCAGCCCCTGCTTGCCCGACTACCCGCGGCGAGCTCGAGCTCCTCTGCAGGATGGTGGCCAACCTGGTTTTTACAATTTCACTCCCAAGAGCCACCGTGAACTTGCCCACAGTGAAAATGAGCAGGAAATTCCTCGTCCCAGGGCGGTCAGGAACAACGGCCTGGGGCTCACCCGCCCAAGGCATTCACCGGCTCATCCGTTTAGCGGTGCTCAGAGACTCTCCCGCCACGCCCTCTGCCCGCAGTGGGGGAGAGAGACGGGTGGGTAGAAGAAACAGGTGAAAGAGACAAGAGAAAGAGAAATGTGACAGAGTCCCAAAATAAGAGGAAAGACCACACGGAGGTAAGGAGGGAGAGATCAAATCCCAGCGGTCTGCAGGGATTACATGTGGATCTTCAGAGCCAAAAAGATAGCACCGTCAACAAAATACCAGCAACGTTGTTTGTTTTTTTCTTTTTCAATTTATTTTGAGATAAAATTCACAAATTATTCTTAACCATTTAATATGTACAATTCGGTAATCATTGGTAGACTTACAAAGTTGTGTAACCACCAGGGTTATCTAATTCCAGAACAATGTCATCACCAGAAAAAAACACCAAAATACAAAAAACCTGTCCTCAGGAACCATCACTCCTCCTTCTCCCCACCCCCTAGCCCATGGCATCCACTAATCCACTCGCTGACTCTACAGATTTGCCCATTCTCGACTTTTCCAATAAATGGAATAATTTTAAACACATGTGACTTTTAGTGTCTGGCTTCTTTCCCTTAGCATCATGTTTTTGAGACTGCTTAATGGGTACAGGGCTTCCTTCTGGGGTGATGGAGCTATTTTGGAACTAGACAGAGGTCATGGTTGCACAACACTGCGAATGTTCTAAATGTCACTCTTTAAAATGGTTAATTCTATGTTATATGAGTTTGACTCCATTTTCAAAAAGAAGCCAAAATGTCAAAGTAGATACTTGTGACTTGGAAACTCCACTTTAGGAATTTCTCTTCTAGGTACACTTGGACAAATAATGTATGTACAGGGTTGATCACTGCAGCAATGTTTGAAAGACCAAACTATTAGAAACAATCTGGATATCCATCAGTAGGGGAGCAATTAAATAGGGAATGGTGCAACCATGACACAGAATAGCCACCAAATTTATAAAATAATATAACATAATACATCATATTGTATTTTACGTATCATTATATATTAAACATAATAGTCAAAACATTAAATATCTATTTATACAATAATTTAAATAAGTAATACATTTATAAAATTATAATTTATAGTTATTAAAATAATTAAATGTACATTAAATATATTAAAAACATTATTTGAGGAAGGAAAAATAACTTTCTAAACCAAAATGATTTTGGACAGGAAGACGTCAGAGGAGGATGGGATGGGCAAAGGGTTGGGCCAGAAGATTTCGGGTGGATGGAGATTGTATATGGGGTGAGAAATGGGGATTTATCCTGTAAATGACAGGCGACTGTGGAGACTTGGTCACCCTGGGGCTGGAAGGAAGGGGCTGGGACCAGCAAGAGGTGAGGTGGGTAGAAAAAGGTGGAGGGGTGTGCAGGGTGTGCACGAGGTGTCTCGTGGGGACAGGGAGGAAGGAAGTGTTGAGGGTAGAGCGCATCTGAGCAGGTGTTTTGTCCCTGGCCAAGATGCGATCCGGACAGTAGGGGACAAGTAAGAAAGGCTGAGGCCACCATTGGAAGCATTCAGGTCTCACTTGCAGTGGCTTACAGAGGAGAAAGCTTCTGGCTTTTCAGAGGAGAATATGTCCTCAAGGAGGGACAAGAGAGAGGGACTGAGAAGCATGAAGGAATTAAAAATTGCACGTTGTCATGTTTTGATCTTTCCCCGAATCTTAGTAGATATCCTATGTCCAGGCAAGTGTTAGGGGCAAGGAAATTCATGTGTAGATCCTCTGTGTGTTGGCACAGAGTTTTTGGAGAATGATTCCACGTAAGCCCGTAGTTAAATTGTAGGTGTCTTACAATCCACCGGTTCCAACAGAAACAGTCACGCGTGTGCTCAAAGACATGCACACGAGCGGGTATCGACTGACAGTAACCTAGTGCGTCCCCAGCCTAGTTAAAGCTCCACTGTCGTTCTGGCATTAGGTCTCAAATGGCTAAATTCGCACGCAGGATGGGGATAGCGATTCCGGAGGGTGGCCTGCACTCCTCAAAGGCCGGGAGCTGTCACGAAAAGCAGCTGGGGAGGTTGCTCAGCAACCAGACCGAGGAGGCGGGTCGCACTGCGCACGCGTACGCGTAGGGCCGACGGATGCGGCCGTAGCGTCTTGCGCACGCGCGGGCGGCAGCCTCGAGGCGTCCGGGACCTGACGGTTGCTAGGGTGACAGGGATACAACATGTCGGCCGTATCCTAACGCTTTCTGTCGGGGGCCAGCGCGGAGGTCCTAGGTCCGGACCCTGCTTCAGAGGAGTGGAAGCAGGGGGCCGTCCTTTCCGGCCCTTTCTTCTCCGTCTGGTGTCGGCAAGGGTTTGTCGTCGGCTTCCGTATCCAGGATGAAGAGTGAGCGGGGCCAGGAGGGACTGGAGGGGCCGGGCCCCGTCACGCCTGTGCGGCCACTTGGAGGGTCGGGGTTGGGGGGCCGCCGCGTGTGGGGACCCCCAGCCTCCCTGGGCGGTCGAAGATGGTGCTCCACGGGGTTCGGGGTGGATGTGGGGGCGCTGGGGTTTCCAGCGTCCTCCCGAGTCCCTCTCCTCGCCCCCCACCCCCGCATACTTTAGTGCAAGGTTATGTTACAAGTTTGAGGGTTTTGTTGTTGTTGTTGTTGTTTTAAAACGCTGGATTGAAACTGAGATTCTTCGACACTCGGCAGTGAGTGCGGCTTCCTGCTTTTTCCTGACGTCGGTTCAGGGAACAGCTGAGAGGAAAGCTAGGCTGTTTTGTTTTTTGGATCAAGCCGTGCTTATGGGAACTAGTAAAACACTGTGTTTTTATGGGAACTATTTTTATAGGGATTTTGAGACAACCTTTTGGTGAAGTGAGTGTTGCTGGGAAGTTGGGAAAGGAGATCGTCGTCCTAGAAAATGTGTGACAGGTATAAAATTTACCTATACTTGGATTTGTGGACTATTGGGCAATTCAAATGCAACCAACTAGAATGGGCTCCCTACCCCCCGTGGAAAGATGAAATTTTATTAGATACAGTTACAATGTAAAATTTGCCTTGTATGCTGAGTGTCAGTTGGTGATTGATTGTGGCATAAATTGTGAAACAAAGATATTTAAAATAGTTAATTCATCTCATTCGCCCTTTACAAGACATTCTTATTTTCTTTTGGTAGATATTGTTTACATGTTTATCTTTTTCACTAATGCACCCAAAGCTGTAGTTAGAATACAGGCTTACAAAAGGCTTTACACTTTTACTTGTAGTGTGGATTTGTATACACATTTTTTTTTTTTTTTTTACTGTGTTCCTTTTTTCCTTCCTGGCTCTTTATTTTGAAAAAAATTTTTAAAGATTATTATTTTTTTTTTTTTTTGACAGATCACAAGTAGGCAGAGAGGCAGGCAGAGAGAGACAGGAGGAGGAGGCAGGCTCCCTGCTGAGCAAAGTGCTGGATGCGGGACTTGATTCTAGGACCCTGAGATCAGGACCTGAGCCGAAGGCAGAGGCTTTAACCGCTGAGCCACCCAGGCGCCCCTATTTTGAAAATTTTTGAGTCTACATGAAAGTTGCAAGAAGGATTCATTGAATGTTTATAAACTTTTCACTTAGATGCACGTTTTGGCTTTTGTTTGTGTGCTTGCTCACTTGTGCTCTCTAAATCACTTACAGTATTTACTTCCGCCTAATTTTTGAGAGTTAGTAGTGGACACCAGTGTCTTTCACCGCTTTCAGCAAGTATCTGCTAAAATCAAGGACGTTCTCCTGCATCATCACAGTACGAATAATGTGTTGGGATAGCATCGTTATCCAAAATGCAGCCTATGTTTCAAATTTTCCCAGTTATCCCAGTAATATCCATTACAGGTGTTTTTATTTTTCCAGAATCCAATCAAAAATCACAAATTGCATTTTGTTGTCATATCTCTTTGGTCTCCTTTAATCTGGCACAGTGTCCTGCCTTATGTGTCTTTCTTGACCATTTTAAAGAATTCAGGCTGTGTATCTTTCGATTTGGATTTGTCTGATTGTTTCCTTATGATTAGCTTAAATATGTTGATCAAGACTATGTCAGAGAGGGTGTTGGGTGCCTATCAGTGTGTCCCATCTAGAGTCTGATGTCAGCCTGATTGTTTAAGTTAGGTTTGATCATTTGATCATTCCATTTATTCACCTTTGCCTCAAAACCTTTGCTGCTCCTTTCCTAGAGGCAACCACTCTTACGATTTCTTTTACGTTTATATGTTTGTATATATAAATGTGTATCTATATATTTACATAGAAGCATATGTAAATGTGTATTTACCTCCCTTTTATTTTTATTTATTTATTTATTTTTAAAATTTTATTTATTTATTTGTCAGAGAGAGTGAGCACAGGCAGACAGAGTGGCAGGCAGAGGCAGAGGGAGAAGCAGGCTCCCTCCCCGCTGAGCAAGGAGCCTGATGTGGGACTCCATCCCAGGATGTTGGGATCATGACCCGAGCCGAAGGCAGCCACTTAACCAACTGAGCCACCCAGGCGTCCATGTTTATTTTTTTAAAGAATTTATTTATTTATTTGACAGAGAGACGGCGAGAGAGGGAATACAAGCAGGGGGAGTGGGAGAGGGAGAAGCAAACTCTCCCCTGAGTAGGGAGCCCCATGTGGGACTTGATTCAGTCCCAGGACACTGGGATCATGACCTGAGCCTAAGGCAAACGCTTAATGACTGAGCCACCCAGCTGCCCCTATTTGTTTATTTTTTAAAGATTTTTCCTTTTAAGTAATCTCCACACCCAACGAAGGACTCAAACTCAGAATCCCGAGATCAAGAGTCCTGTGCTCTGCTGACTGAGCCAGCCAGGGGCTCTATCCCCCTTTTAAACACTAATGTTTGCACTGCATGTTGTATACTATAACAAAGTACAATACATATTATAAACAAATATTTTATATAAGTACTTGCATTTTATTTGTATCCTTTAAACCTTTGGGTATTGTTTTTTATATATATATGTACATATATATATAAAAACATATATATATGTACATATATATATATAAAAATATATATATATATGTATATATATATATATATATAGGGTAGTT
The DNA here is from genome assembly GCF_010015895.1 of Lontra canadensis. Classification (NCBI taxonomy): domain Eukaryota; kingdom Metazoa; phylum Chordata; class Mammalia; order Carnivora; family Mustelidae; genus Lontra; species Lontra canadensis. The sequence goes on from NW_022631102.1 coordinate 2,458,401, forward strand.
TTCAATTAGTTGGTTTAGTGTTACATCTTTATTCTGCCTTCTACCCTAAAATCCAGTCCGAGAATTGTGGGGGGGGGACCTATTGTCACCCAGGTGTGAGTCCTGATCAGTTAAATGGTTAGCAAATATTTAACAGTGGAGAAAATATTCCGGAACAGGAGGTCACAGAGACAGAGCTGTGGAAATAGAATGAATAGAAAAAGCAAGTAATGGGGAAAATGGACTCCTAGCTTAGGGTCAAAGACTGGGGGCAGGAATATCAGGTTATCATGCTGTTCTTTATCTTAAGGTTTTCTAGGTGTATCTTCTACTTTATTTTCTAGAAATTGCCCAAGTGTTTAGGAATGTATTGATCATTGATCCCCTTCTCCTTTTTGTTTTGCCTCATAGGCAGTTGTAGGGAGGAGGGAGAAACTCAGGGAAGCTGTTGAGAGCATGGGCTTTAAAGCCAGGCAGACATGGCAGTCTCCTGCAGGATACTGACCTTTCTTAAACTGGTTTTCTTCATTATTCTAGTTATTTATTATTTCCCAACAAATCACCCCCAACGTAGTGGCTTAAAATAGCATCTTAATCTCTCTCATGGTTCTGTGGGTAGCCTGGACTCAACTAGGCAGGCTTCACTTGGAGTCTCTCATACACTCGCAGTCAGATTCTGGCTGGGCTGGAGTCCTCCCAAAAGTTTCTTGGGCGCCTGGGTGGCTCCATTGGTTAAGTGTCTGCCTTTAGCTCAGGTCATGAATTCAGGGTCCTGGGATAGAGCCCCGCATCGGGCTCCCTGCTCAGTGGGAAGCCTGCTTCTCCCTATCCTACTCCCCTTGCTTGTGTTCCCTCTCTCCCTGTCTCCCGTCAATAAAAAAATCCAAAAACTTTCTCACTCACATGTCTGGCGATTGATGCTGGCTACCCACTAGGACCGTGGCCTGGACTGTCAGCCAGAACACTACTGTTTCCTCATGGCTTGTCCTTCCTTCCAGGGTGGCAGTTGGGTTCTGAGGATCAGCATTCCAAGGTGGGAGATGGAAGCAGTGTTACCTTCTCTGATCTCGTGTCAGAAATGTCAATGTCTTTTCCACATCCCCCAGATTGGAGGATAGAGAATGTAGATCCCACCTCTTGATGGAGGAGTGGCAAAGACCATACTAAGATGAGTGTGTGGGCTGGGATATCTAGCAGCTACCCTCTTGCGAAAGTAAAATCTTCCAGGGCACTTGGGTGGCTCAGTCGGTTAAGTGTCCAACTCTTGATTTTGGCTCAGGTCACAGTCTCAGAGTCGTCGGATGGAGCCCCATCTCAGACTCCGCACTGTGTGTAACGGAGCCTGCTTAAGATCCTCTCTCTCCCTCTCCCTCTCAAAAAAAAAAAAAAAAGGAACAGGCATAATAATACCTATTTTATAGGAGTGTGTCAAAGATTAAATGAGCAACTGTGTAAAACTCATAGCCTAGCGTCTGGTTAAGTGGTAAATTATAAGTGAATTATTATTTGCTATCCCAGTGGATGGAAGGTGGGGGTATAAAAGGGGAAAGAATGACAGATCCCTGCTTTGAAAAAAATCTACCCTTACCTAACCTAGTGGGAGTGCCAACTTTTTTACTGTCTGAACTTTTTAATGGATTACTCAAAACATACCTATAAAAAGAGAAAAAGTCCTACACATTCTGAAGGCATCACAGTTTCCAATTATATCACAGAGAATTTTTTAAATTATGTGTTGTCACTGCAGAGGTTTAAACTTTGTGTCTCTCATAAATGCATTTTTATAGACTCAGAGTCGCAAGGTACTGCAAATAATCTTGTTTTATTCTCTCTCCCTAGTGTGCATCTCACCTTTGGTTTTTATAAATAGATGCATCAACTAGCAACTTTTTCTCTTTATATTAAAACAAAATTAAGTAAAAGTAATACTGGCTTTGTGATAAATTGAAACAGTGAAAGGTTTTAAGTGGGTCTCAGAACCCTCCCCTACTTGACAGGGCCAATCCTGGTTAACATTTTCTCAGATGTGGGGTGCCTGGGTGGCTCAGTCAGTTAAGCGTCTGACTCTCAGTTTCGGCTAGGGTCACGATCGCTGGGTTGTGAGACTGAGGCCCAGATCAGACTCTGCAGTCCGTGGGGAATCTGCTTGAGATCTTCTCTCTCCCTTTCCCTCTCCTTCTCCCCCTGATCCCCACTGTGTGCTCTGGCTCTCTCTCTCTCTCAAATAAAATCTTTTTAAATAGATACATTTTCTTATGTGTACTCCCATAAATTTCCTGAGCACATTCTGTGTGTGTACATATATATATATATATACATAGGTGTGTGGTGTGTGTGTGTGTGTGTGTGTCTATGCATGAATATGTATTTGTCCCATAAACAGATTCCCCAAACTGTATGGGATTCTATTAAATATGTTGCACTATAACTTGCTGGGATGATTCTTCAATAAAGGTGTTCGAACATAGATTTTTTTTTTTAGTTATTCTTCACGTTTATCAGGGGTTAACATTCCTAGCAGTGGATTTACTTCATTAAAGTGTGTAATTTAAATGAAAAATTTTTGTGAGTTATGAATAACTCTATGTCCTTTTGTGTTTTCATGATGTTTGGTAATTCAGGTCATAATTTTCCTCCCTACATCAAGTAATTAATTGGGTACAGCCATCTTCATCGAAGGTTCTTGACCTTGTTTTATTTATTTTTTTAAGATTTTATTTGTTTGACAGAGAGGGAGATAATGAGAGAGAGAGAGAGAGAGAGAGCACAAGCAGGCACAGTAGCAGGCAGAGGGAGAGAGAGAAGCGGGCTCTCCACTGAGCAAGGAGCCAGGTGTGGGGCTTGACCCCAGGACCCCGGGAACATGACCTGAACCCAAGGCAGACACTTAACCACCCGAGCCACCCAGGTGCCCCCAACCTTGTTTTAGTAATTTGGCTTGAATTATTTAGTTTCTCAAAGAGAATTGAGATTAGAGCCTGAATCCTCTTCCTCCTAACTCTGGTTGAGAGTGTCCTCCGTAATTAACCTCCCCCAATTCTTTTCATTCCTCCACTGGTGAAGTAGCTTATGCCTATCATAGCTTATGCCTATCACCTGCCTAGATTAAGATCTTTTTTTTTTTTTAAGATTTTATTTATTTATTTGACAGAGATCACAAGTAGGCAGAGAGGCAGGCAGAGAGAGAAGGGGAAGCAGGCTCCCCGCCGAGCAGGGAGCCCCATGCGGGGCTCGATCCCAGGACTCTAGGATCATGACCCGAGCCGAAGGCAGAGGCTTTAACCCACTGAGCCACCCAGGCGCCCCGATTAAGATCTTTTTAAAAAATGATTTAATTTATTTATTTGGGGGAAGGCAGGGAGAGAGAGAGAAAGAGAGAGAGAGCACAAGCAGGGGGAGGGGCAGAGGGAGAGGCAGGTTTCCTGCTGAGCTGGGGCTCCATCCATGACCTGAGCAAAGACACGACGCCTTTGGTTAAGATCTTTAGAAGCAGTCCTCAAATACAAATGTTTGGATTTGGACATTACAAGTGTTCCTTTTCACAAAAAGTGAATTTGGCCCCCATTTTCATGCATTAAATAAGGCTTAAATTCCACTTGAAGAAGACTTGGTTTATTAAAAATGAATAGAACATTAAGTAATGCAAAGAGTCTTGTTTACCTTCCTCTTTCTACCCTTTCATACAGCTATATTATTTAACTCCTGTTTGTCCTTGAGTCTGGGTGGGTTTGGGGTTTTTTTTTGGGGGGGGTGACTGTTTATTTTGTCTATTCCCCGTAATGTAGGGCAGGATTTTTGTTTTGTTTTGTTTTTCACTAGCACAGTTCTGTACCCTTCTTAGCTGTGTGTTGTGCTTAGTGTAATTCTTAACGTTCCTCATCTGACTTTAAAGGCGTGTCAAAATATGCCAGATCTTGTTGGAGAGAATAGGAAGTTATTTTCCTAGGTGTTTTTTCATAAGGGTGTTTCTCTTTTTCTCTCCCCTAACTTTCATTCTTATTTTATACCCAGCCCTTCTGTCTATTGAAAGAGTCGTTAGGGAAATAAGTGCTCCTTTATCCACCATGGCCATTTCCAGAGCCCCAGCTGGGTTGATCACTTGCTGGTTATGATGGTCTGGAGCCGGCCAGGGATGCTGACACACATGGGGAGTTTCTACTTAAACCACTTCGAAGTGTATGGTTGACTGGTGTGGTTTTGGTTGTTTTTTAAGTAAGTCTGCCTGTCTGTGATGAAACACAAATTAGGGTGTATTGTGTAAAATTTCTCTTCTCCAGGCACCTGGGTGGCTCAGTTGATTAAGCATCTGCCTTTGGCTTAGGTCATGTTCCTGGGGTCCTGGGATCGAGTCCCACATTTGGCTCCTGGCTCAGTGGGGAGCCTGCTTCTCGCTCTCCCTCTGCCTGCTACTCTGTCTACTTGTGCTCTCTCTCTCTCTGTCAAATAAATAAATAAAAATTCTTTAAAAAAATAAAATAAAATTTCTCTTCTCTTCTCAAACTGAATTCCTCAGTCCATAGCCCAGCTTTCAGTAACTGCCTTTCATCCCTCCTATGAACTTATGTCTGTCTCCCTTTAAACTGCTGTTATAGTATCTAGTCAGTTCATTTTGAGCTCATGTTTCTGTTGGTGATTAGCCCACATGTTAACTGATTTCTTAAAGCTCTTGATAACGCCCATACCCACACACATTTAAGGTAATGTTTATTCATTGTGAACATTGAAAAATATAGAAAAGAATAATGAGGAGGACTAAAGTCATTGCTAATCCCACCCAGACATAGATACTTTAAGGTATTTTACATATTTTGAGCTCCTGGGTGACTCAGTCCATTAAGTGTCCAACTCTTGATTTCTGCTTGTCATGATCTCAGGATCGTGAGATCGAGCCCCACATCAGGCTCTATGCTTAGTGAGGAGCCTGCTTGAGATTCTCTCTCTCCCTCTGCCCCTCCCTCACCCCCGTGTGCTCATTCTCTCTCCCTCTCAAATAAATAAATAAATCTTTAAAAAATATTTTATGGGGGCACCTGGGTAGCTCAGTCAGTTAAGTGTCCGACCCTTGTTTTAGCTCAGGTCATGATCTCAGGGTTCTGAGACTGAGCCCTATGTCAGGCTCTGCACTCAGTGTGGGGTCCGCTTGTTTCTCTCCCCCTCTCCCTCTGCCCCTCCCGCTTGTGCTCTTGCTTTAAAATAAGTCAATAAATCTTTTAAAAAAGAAAGTATTTTAGGTATTTTTACCCATTCCCTTTCTTGCATGTATGTGTATTTGTGTGATTGTTACCATCTTTTTCTCACTTAAATTATAGGTGAACATTTTCCTATATCATTAAATATTATTTGAAAGAATCATTTTTTTAAAGATTTTATTTATTTATTTGACAGACAGAGATCACAAGTAGGCAGAAAGGCAGGCAGAGTGGGGGGTGCAGGGGGGAAGAAGGCTCCCTGCTGAGCAGAGAGCCCGAAGCAGGGCTTGATCCCAGGACCCTGGGATCATGACACGAGCTGAAGGCAGAGGCTTAACGCACTGAGCCAGGCGCCCTGAAAGAATCATTTTTTTTTTTTAAGATTTTATTTATTTATTTATTTGTCAGAGAGAGAGAGAGAGAGAGAGCGAGCGGGAGAACACAGGCAGAGCTGCAGGCAGAGGCAGAGGCAGAGAGAGAAGCAGGCTCCCCACTGAGCAAGGAGCCCGATGCGGGACTCGATCCCAGGACCCTGGGATCATGACCTGAGCCGAAGGCAGCGGCTTAACCAACTGAGCCACCCAGGCATCCCTGAAAGAATCATTTTTAATGGCTTCATAGTATTTCAGCTTGTGGTTGAAACTATTATTAGATCATTCCTTGATGTTAGGTATTTAAGCTTTTAGCATTCTTGCCATTACGGTACCGTGATGAACATCACTGTGTTCATTTGTGTCTCTGTTGGTATCGTTGGGATAGAAACCTAGAAGTGTAATTGCTGAGCTAAAGGATGTGGCCTTTTTTCTTTCTAATATCTTTTTCCTGCTTAAACAAGTAATTCATGTTTGCTGGAGAATATTTACACAATATGGAGCCATTAATCAGAAAGTGAGTCTACCTTATGCCCTTTCCCTAGGAAGCCCATCATCACCAGGGAAGGCAGTGGATATTCTCAGTGGTCTTGCTTGTGCACATTTCATTTCCCCATTAGCTGTCCGTGTCACATGGCCAGTGCCACACCACAACCTTGTTCCTTGGTGGAATACACTTGTTGCAGACCTTTACCAATTCGATAGATTAAACAAAAAAAAGGCTGTTCCTTCTGTATTCCTTTAAGTGCCAGTAGTTTTCCCTACTGGCTATTTTTATCTCTTAAGTGAATTGTCTTGTACCCTTTTGTCCACTTTCTTTGAGAGATTCTAGTATTTTACTTATTTATTTGTAAGTGGTCTTTGTAGTTAAATATATTAGCTATCCTCATATTTGTTGCAAATATTTCCTCAGGTCATAGTTTGCCTTTACATTTTGTTAAGTTTGGGGTTTTTTTGTTTTGTTTTGTTTTGTTTTTTTTACATTTTGTTAAGTTTTTGATATAAACATGTTAAAACGTGTGGCAAGGCTCACCTCTAGATGTTCCTTCTTCATGATTATGTTGAACTTCTGTGTGAAAAGACCTTCCCTGTCCAAGGGGCTGGTAAATAAAGTACATTTTCTTTGAATTTGACTTTTACGTTCAACCTTTTACCAATATTAACTAATATTTAAGTGTATGGTGGAGTAAGGATCTGACTTGAATTTTTAAATGTCAAGTCTCCTGATTTTAACAACTTTGTTGAGGTATAATTTGCACAGAATAAAATTCACCGATTTTAAGTGTACAGTCTGAGAATTTTTGGCAAATGTAGACAGTAGTGTCTCCCCTCCACAGTCAAGACAGAGAGTGCTTCTTTCTATCCACCCACCCAGAGTTCCCTTGGGCCCCTTTGCAGTCAGTCTCCTGCCCCTGCTCCCGGCTCCATGGATCGTTGGTATCTTCCTATTGCCAAAATGTTGCCTTTTCAAGAGTTTCATGAAACTGAAGTGACATCAGTGTATCTGTAAATGTGCATGGTCGTTGGAATCTGGCCTCTTCGATCTAGCCTGATGCTTCTGAGGTTTGTGCATATAGTGGCCTGTGTCAGTAGTTCGGTCATTTTATTGCTGAGTGGCATTCCACTGTATGAGTATACCCGAGTTTGTTTATACATTTGTCAGTTAGTGGACTTGTGGGTTTTTTCCATTTTTGGCTGTTGTTGGTAACACTGCTAGGAACGCTCTCACGTCCAAGTCTTTGCATAGATTTATGTTTTCATTTCTCTAGGGTAGATTCCTAGGAGGGGAATTGCTGGCTTGTACGGTAAGTGGATACTTTGCTTTATAAGAAACCTCCAGATTGGTTTCTAAAGTGCCTATACCATTTTCTGTCCCCATTATGCACGTATGAGAGATCTGCTGAGTCCACATCTTCACTAACACTTGGCATTTTCAGTGTTTTAATTTTAGCCATTCTAGTGGAGGTGCTTTAACAAGTTTTAAGAGCTGGTTGTTCCCACTTGGTTAAACCACCCTCTCAGGTTGTAAAAGGCACGAAGTTACAGCTCAGCGTAGGCGACATCAGGGAATACTGAGTGACCAGCTCGCCGGATGGACTGGCTGTACCAGAAGTCTGAAAGTTACCAGATAAGGAGAGACCAAGCAGTACTCTGGTCATTGATTATGAGGGGTAAGCCATCAGCAACTGGAGTTTGTGTTTTCACTCTTCCTCACCCCAAAGGATGTGTCCCTATATCGTTGGCAGCAGGGTTCCCAAATTCTGCCTTTCGGGACCTTGTTAGCTTTTGAAAAGGATCTGTTGCCAAGGTCAATGCTCCTATAAGTGCGTCAGTGTGACTTCATCCGCATCCTCTTGGCAGTGTTCTGCTCCTGGGGGACAGCAGTGGTAGTGTAGTCAGGAAATGGCTTTTGGAGTCAGACTGCCTTCTTTTAAAGCCCTGCCCTGCTGTTTATTGATGTGACCTTGGGCAGGCTGCTTAACCTCATTTGTAAGATAGGGCTGATGGGGTACCCTGTTGCGTGGGATTGTTGAAATGATTAAGTGTAAAATGGTGCCTGACTCCTAGTACTCAGAGCTTGGTGTTTAATAAACACCATTCTCCTGTAAAAGGCATCTTGGAGAAATGGCTGATCCTCAGAATGAGACAGGAAATACACAGGATTTTGTAGTACCAGGAAGTAAGAAAATACTCAAAAACAAACCCTTTACTGATGGGGCATGTCAGAGGGACACAGGAACAATTGTGAATGAGCTCCCCGTGGCCAAACCTGGAACAATTTAAGCAACAAAATAAAATAGTATTGGATAATTCCAAAGTATAAAATAAATATCTATGGGTTCATATAATATAAATGATTAATTAGAATAGGTAAACTTCTCATGTAGAGAAGTTTATATATATATATAGAAGAATTCCAAAGGGGCGCCTGGGTGGCTCATGGGTTAAGCCTCTGCCTTTGGCTCAGGTCATGATCTCAGGGTCCTGGGATCGAGCCCCTCATCAGTTTCTCTGCCCGGCGGGGAGCCTGCTTCCCCCTCTCTCTCTGCCTGCCTCTCTGCCTACCTGTGATCTCTCTGTGTCAAATGAATAAATAAAATGTAAAAAAAAAAAAAAAAAGAATTCCAAATAATTTAAATGGATGCTCTATCCTCACAGGAATATTATTTCCCACTCAAAGTGCAGAATATGTGTGGTAAATTTTCCCAAAGAGTATAGAAGAGGGGAGGGAAAAAGTCATTTTACAGGGGAGAAACCTGACAAGACCTCAGCCTGGTGATTGAGGTCAACGTCAATGGTGACAAGCCACGCTGATGACATGGGCCCTCCATATGATGTGCCAATATGGTACCACAGTACTCTGGTCTTCCCCAAACCCATAACCTGAGTCTAATGATGAAGATGATGACAGATTCCAGTACAAAGAGATCTTGGAAAATACCCGACCATTGACTTCAAAACTGTCGATGTCACAAACCAAGGAAGGTCTGAGGAACTGTCGCAGCCATGAGGGGACTAAGGATGTAGGATGACTAGCTGTAAAGCAGTGTCCTAGATGGGATTCTGGGACAGAAGAGAATATTGGGTAAAAACTAAGTAATCCAAATAAAGCATGAACTTTAGTTAATAAGAATGTGTCGAGGACCCCTGGCTATCTCAGTCGATAAAGGGTGCGACTCTTGATCTCGGGGTTGTAAGTTTGAGTTCAACGTTGGGTGTAGAGATTGCTTAAAAAATAAAATATTTAAAAGAAATAATGTATCAATATGGGTTCATTAATTATGACAAATGTAAGCTGTTAATAGTAGGTGAGGGGCACCTGGGTCGCTCAGTGGGTTAAGCCTCTGCCTTCAGCTCAGGTCATGATCTCAGGGTCCTGGGATCAAGCCCTGCATTGGGCTCTCTGCTCGGAAGGGAGCCTGCTTCTCCCTCTCTCTCTCTGCCTACCTCTCTGTCGACTTGTGATATCTCTCTCTCTGTCAAATAAATAAATAAAATCTTTTAAAAAAATAGTAGGTGAGACTGGATATGAGGTATGTGGGAATTTTTATATTATCTGTGGATTTTTCTGTAAATCTAAGACTATTCTAAGGTTAAAAGTTTATTTTTAAAAATGGTGCTTGTGTTGGAGAGGATGTGGAGAAAGGGGAACCCTCTTATACTGTTGGTGGGAATGCAACTTGGTGCAGCCACTTTGGAAAACAGTGTGGAGACTTCTTAAGAAATTAAAAATAGGGACGCCTGGGTGGCTCAGTTGGTTAAGCGACTGCCTTCAGCTCAGGTCATGATCCTGGAGTCCCGGGATCGAGTTCCGCATCAGGCTCCCAGCTCCACGGGGAGTCTGCTTCTCCCTCTGACCTTCTCCTCGCTCATGCTCTCTCTCTCTCAAATAAATAAATAAAATATTAAAAAAAAAGAAATTAAAAATAGAGCTTCCCTATGACCCTGTAATTGCACTACTGGATATTTACCCCAAAGATATAGACGTAGTGAAGAGAAGGGCCATCTGTACCTGAATGTTCATAGCAGCAATGGCCACAATAGCCAAACTGTGGAAAGAACCGAGATGCCCTTCAGCGGACAAATGGATAAGGAAGCTGTGGGTCCATATATACCATGGAGTATTATGCCTCCATCAGAAAGGATGAATCCCCAACTTTTGTATCAACATGGACGGGACTGGAGGAGATTATGCAGAGTGAAATGAGTCAAGCAGAGAGAGTCAATTATCATATGGTTTCACTTACTTGTGGAGCATAAGGAATAACATGGAGGACATGGGGAGATGGAGAGGAGGAGGGAGTTGGGGTAAATCGGAGGGGGAGACGAACCATGAGAGACTGCGGACTGTGAGAAACAAACTAAGGGTTTTGGAGGGCAGGGGGTTAGGGGTTGTGTGAGCCTGGTGGTGGGTATTGTGGAGGCCATGTATTACATGGAGCACTGGGTGTGGTGCATAAACAGTGAATTCTGGAATACTGAAAAGAAATTTAAAAACAGGGATTGTGAGAATGAAAAAAGAATGGTGCTTGACATATGGTAACAGCACAGCAATGGTAGCTATGATCACCTAACTTGGTTTTGTTTGTTTTTTATGTTTCCGGGGATCTGCCTGTTGGTAAGGCTGAATTTACCTTATGCATCCTTTCTTGGCATGTGATTGGGAAAAACATATCCTAAAATACAGCTTATTGAAGGACTATAAAACTTCTAGAAGGTAATTGAAGGAGTCTTCTGGCCACTTTATCCTCCTCATCCTTTTCATCTCACTGTTGCATTTATATGGATGGTCTGACTTGGGAAAGGAAGTATCTAAGAGACAAGAGGTCCCTCTCAATGTGATTGGAGATACCCAATATTTAAAGATTCGTTTGTTTTGAATGTGAGGATGCACACATGCGTGGGTGGGGTGGGGAGATGTGAGAGGCAGAGGGAGAGGAAGAAAGAAACTTCAGCGGACTCTGCTGAGTGCAGAGCCTCGCCTGAGGCTGGATCCCACAACCCTGAAATCAGGACCTGAGCTGAAACCACGAATCTGATGCTTAGCAAGTGTGTCACCCAGGCGCCCTGGGGTTACTCAGCGTAATGATGGAGATGAATAGAAAAGGATTGGTTGCCCGCTGGTCAATAGTAATAATTTTGTGATTCCCTTGTCAGTGGTGTTCCTCCCACCCTGTGTGTCCGGGGGACTATAGGAATATTAGAGTAAGGCACATGACCAGGCATTTTCTCAGATTCATTTGTTGAGTGCACAGGGCACAAAGAGAACAGATTGTAGACCTACCCCTTTAAGGGGTTTAGGCCTTCCTGCGAGAAGTGCGAAGTGGAACGTGAGCCCTTCTGTAACAGAGGAGCTGGTGCCTATAGAATGAGGGAAAGACATCTGTTTTAAGGCCCACTCGGTGGGTCCCAGCAAATTAGAATCTAAAGCACCCCATGCTCAAGAATATACACGGGCGCTTACTAGTTTGACCTTTATTTTTTATTGTTTAAAGATTTTATTTTAGAGAGCACATGAGCAGGAGGGGGACAGGGAGAGAGAATCTGAAGCAAACTCCACGCTAAGTGCAGAGCCCGATGTGGGGCTCAATCCCACGAACCTGAGATCACAAGCTGAGCCAAAATCAAGAGTCGGATGCTGAGCCAAAATCAAGAGTCGGATGCTTGACTGCACCACCAGGCGTCCCTAATCTGACCTTAATATTATCTACATACAAGTGTGTGGCCCTCCCTCTCTTTTATTGAAGAAAAGGAGCCAACATTAGGGACATGAGGAACATACTGTAAGTCTTCCAGGTGAGGGTTATGTCTTACCTGATCTCTGTGTCCACAGTGCGTGGCACCGTGCCTGGTGCATAGCAGATGCCGAATAAATCTTGCTTGACGTCCACAGGAGGTGGTCGTACCTCCAGGATGTTTGACTCATTTACGCTGAAGTGTGCGTAAATAGAGTTGGGGAAGAGGGTTCCCAAGACCCCCTAGTTTCTGTGATTTGCTAGGATGACTCACAGGACTCAGGATCTAGTTTTACTCAGAGCTATGATTTACTACAGTGAGAGGACATACAGCAAGATGAAGAAAGGAAAAAGGTTCATGTGGCAAAGTCTAGAGGACAGAGACAGAGAACACGAGCAGGGAGGGGTGGGGAGAAGCAGAGGGAGGGGAGAAGCAGACTCCTCACTGAGTTAGGGAGCCCGCCTTGGGGCTCGACCCCAGGACCCTGGGATCACGACTCCTAAGGGAATAGTCTTAAAATAATAATACCCTGTTGCCCGAAGCTTGCCTTGTTTTTCTGGTTGTTTGTTTCTGTCTTGGTGTAATATAATGGCAGGACCAAGGTGACCTTTGAACAGCACAGGTTTAACTGTGGGTCCACTTATATATAAAGTGAACACGCCCATGTTACCTGCTCCAAGATCAGAAGTCCCCTTGGGTCCGTTCCAGTGACACCACCTCCCAAGGGTAACCAGTGTTCTGACTTTCCATGCCAGAAATTTGTCTGTTTGAATATCTTTATTGAGATATAATTTACATGCTATAAAGTTCACCCATTTGAAATGTACAATTCAATGATTTTAGGTATTTTTACTGAGTTGTGCAACAGCCATCGTGTGATTCTATTACAGCGTTTTCATTGTCCCCAGGAGGCATCCGTCCCCATTAGCAGTCACTCCCCATTCCTCGCCACCCTTCAACCCAGGAACCCCTAATCTACCCCCTGTGCATATGGATTTGCCTCTTCAGACCATTCCATATAAATAGCTTTTTGTGTCTGGCTTCTCTTATAATGTTTTTAAGGTTCATCCATGATGTAGCTTGTGTCAGGATGTCATTCCTTCTATGGCTGCATAATACTTCCCTTTGTGGATAGACCATGTTTTGTTGATCGGTTCATTAGCTGGTGGACATTTAGGTTGCTTCTCCTTCGGCTGCTAGGAATAATGCTTCTGTGAGCATTTGTGTACGGGTTATTGTTTGGATGTAAATGACCATTTCTCTTGAGTATATACTTAGAAGTAGAATTGGTGGGTCACAGAGTAACTTGTTTAACATCATGAAGAATTGCTGAACAGTTTTGCACGGTGGCCACACCATTTTCCACTCCCACCAGCCATGGGCCCGAGTTCCCCTTCTTCACATCCTTGCCAACATTTGTTAGCTTACTTTTTGATTCTAGCTGTTCTAGTGGGTGTGAAGTGGTATCTTACATTTTGTTATTTTAAATTTTCTCATAAATTATTTTTATTTCATGGATTGCCATTTGCTTTAAGATGATCTTAAACAAAATGCTTAGTTTTTAATTTCATAATCCATTTTCCTTAGAGTAACCATGAGAAAAACATCACATTATCCCTAAATTGTTTTCAATTGATTATTTCTTTGAAAAAACAATACAAGTACAAAGTATAACTTTAAAAGAGCATGGATGCTTATATGGTGAAAAGTGGGTCTCCTTTCAGCTCCTGTCCCCAGCCGTCTAGATTTCCTCCCCTGAGGTGAGCACTGTTGGCGCTTTCTTATGTTCCTTCCAGTTCCTTCTGTGTGTAAATGAGCATACGTGTGTCTGTGGGTTTTAGTTTTTTATGCTGCTGTAATAAATTGTCTCAAAGTCAATGGCTTAAAAAAACACAAATTTATTGTATTAGAGTTCTAGAGGTCAGAAGTCTGAAAGGGGTCTCACTGGGCTAAAATCAAGTTGTTGGCAGGGCTGTGTGCCTTCTGGAGACTCTGGAGGAGAGTCTGTTTCTGGGCCTTTTCTAGCTTCTAGAGGCCACATGCGTTCCTAGACTTATAGCCCTTCCACATCTAGTCTGACTCTGTCCGCTCTGCCGTCTCCTGCTGCTTGTAAGGACCTTGTCACTACAAGGCCTACCTGCTAAGTTTAGGATCATTTTCTTATTTTAAGGTCAGCTCATTGGCAACCTTAACATTTCCTTCTGCCGTCTTAATTCCCTCTTGCCATGTTGCCTAATATTCATAATTTCCAGGGACCTGGACACTGTTGGGGGGCCATTCTGCTGGATACTGTGGGTATACTTTTCTTTTTTTTTTTTTTAACAAATGTTAACATAGGTGAGATGCTGTACCTTAATTTGTCTTTTTTGTTTAATAATATATCTGAAAAGGTTCTTCCTTGTCAGAAGCTACAGAGCTACCATATTCCTTGTATCTGCTATAAACAGTCCTTTGTACAGCATTTTCATAGTTGACTTAGCCATTTTTTTATAGTGTTTTTTCAGGTGCTAGAGTTTTATGTGTTTATGTAGTCAAGCAGATCAGTCTTTTCAGAGCGAGTGCTGCTGTTGTTAAACTTAGGAAATATTTACCTTTAATGGAAAAAAAAGTTTTCCTTAGATTAAAAAAATACTGGTTACAGTCTGTTCGTATCTTGGGGCTGCTGCAACAAATTACCACAAGTTTGGGGACTTAATACAACAGAAATGTATTCTCTCCCACTTCTGGAGGCCAGAAGTCTGAAATCAAGGTGTCAGCTTGACTGTGCTCCCTCAGGTCCTTCCTCCCCCGTTCCAGCTTCCAGAGGCTTCTGGCGCTCTGCGTCTGTCTTCACATGGCCTCCTCTTCTATGTGTGTATCTCTCTCCCTCTTTTTATTGTTGTGAAAAACAATGACATGAGTTCTACCTGCTTAATAAACCTTTAAGTGTATAGTATTGCTAAGGGTGCACGTTATTGTACAATAAACTTCTAAAACTTTTTTTACCCAGCATGACTAAAACTCCATACCTGCTGAATCACAATTCCCCAGGCCCTGGCAACCACCATTCTGCTCTTTCTCTGTGTCTCTTATAAGGACTTGCCATTGGATCACTTGGATAATCCAGAATGTTCTCATTTCAAGATCCTTCACTTAATTATACCTGCAGAGACCTTCCAAATAAGGTAACAGTCACAGGTGCCAGGGGTTAGGACGAGGGCCTATCTTTTTAGGGTACTCTCAGTGCTTTTTATCTCCTTCCTTAGAAGTCCTCTTTGGAAAATAAATTTTTGTGAGCAACTTAAACAATTGTTTCTTCAGTCTTCCCCTGCACGAGTTGCTGAATGTCTCCCAAATGCACAGCAGTCACAGGTCCTTATTTCCTCCTGCGGTAGCCATTATGGCGGTGTGTAGCATTTTGAATGGTAATAACATGGGGAGATGCTGTTCTTGGGGAGAAGCATTTTTTCCAATTTCTACAAATATGTAATTACAAATAGGATTTTCTCATCTCATGTGGCCTGAAGCCAAGATATTTGAAAATGTGCACTGAAATTGTTATTTTGAGGAAGATTGAAAGGTAGCAGTGAAGTCAATATGACATATATAGGAATACTTACAGGCAAGAACAATACCGTACCACGTACGGTCTCAGTAAAAGTGGCTGCCGTGTGTATTAACCCTGTAATGAGCTGTTGGGGGAAGGACTTTGCTCTGTGCCCTGAGCTTCCCTGCAAGTTCTCGCTGAGTATGCCAGATGGCAGAGCTTATCCATCTCTGAGCTGCTTGCCCAAGAAGGGCTGGGCCACTGGCCCTGGGTTCCTCTCCGGTAAAGCAGTCAGTTGCATGTACACGTGTCATCTGGGCCCATCGTGTCACCACCATGAGACTTCGGCTCTACCGTGAGTCATAAGGTTTTTCGTCTCTGACGCAAGACGCTGTGTCTTCCACCAGTTCTCATGAAACAGGAGCTGGCTAATTTAGTAACTTATAAGTAAGTAAAATCTCAGACAGGGAGAAGTTTGTTCTGAAAAATTAGGCACAGGCTGAATTTTTGTAACTAAAGTCACTGAATATTGAATGACAAGATGATTTTTTTTTTTTTGAAGTGAACTCCATGCCCAGTGTGGAGCCCAATGTGGGGCTTGAACTCATGACCCTGATATCAAGACCTGAGCTGAGATTGAGGGTTGTAGGCTCCACCGACCGAGCCAGCCAGGCGCCCCCAAAGATGACTTTTCTGTGAAATCTTATAAATACAAATTCTCAAAAGTCTCTCATTGCTTCTGTTTTATGACATGATATTTATATATCAGGTATATTAGGGTAATGCTCCCCAGGTGCTGTAATGGATACATAAAACCCCGAGTTTCCGGGGCTTTCACAAGAGAGGTGTTTTTCATGCTCATGTCAAGTCCTATGTGGGTGCTCCCCATCGAGAGTCTTTCCTGGTAGCTTTTCCATCATCTCTATCTGCTAAGTTTCCCGGGGGCTCATTTCTCTCCTGGCTGGTCAGAGAGGCATGAGCTTGTATGGGGCGGGGGTCGCATGGGGGAGGTTTGGTTTTTCCTTTTTTCTGCCTGCTGTCTTGGTGCGCGCTGTGGCTGCCGCAGCGACTGCCTTTTCCTCTGCTTTTATTTTGTTATTCTGACTTTTTATTATGGACAGCTTCAAGCATGCCAGAGATAGAGAAAATAATAGAGTGAGCCCTCCTGTGTACCATTACCTAGTTTCTACAGTGATGATTTTGCTGTTCTTACCCCTGCCACTTTTTCCCTGGAGTCTATAGTTTTTGTTGTTGCTTTTTAATAAAATGGTGCTGTCATTATGGAAAATATCTAACTTAGGTGAGGAGACACTGGTAACCTTACCCCTCAGAGAGAGCACTAAGTGTATTATCTTAAAGGGAATAATATTGTGTCAATTTTTTTTTTGAGAGAAAGAGAAAGATAGAGATGGAGAGGGCAGGGGGAGGACAGAGGGAAAGAAATTCTCAAGTAGCTTGACATGGGGCTCCATTCCACCACCCTGAGATCACGACCCAAGCCAAAACCAAGAGTCTGACATTTGATGGACTGAGCCACCCAGGCACCCCTACTCTGGGTCATTGTTTAAAATATATTCAATATATTCCATTATATGGATAAACCGTACATAATTTATCTAGTACACAGGGGGGGAGCATCAGTTTTTCCCTATGAATAAAATGTTGAACTAACATCCTCGTGTCATACCTACTTGAGCAAGTGTTTCTTACAGGATAAGTTCTCCACTTGGAATTGCTGTGTCAGAGGGTATGAATGTCTTACAGATGGAACGGGTATGTCAGACTGCCCTCCAAGTGACTGTCCCCGCGTACACATTCAGCAGTGGCCAGTGGGAACGTACAGGAGCATTTTATTATTTATTAAAAGATTATTTATTTATTTATTTATTTGACAGACAGAGATCACAAGTAGGCAGAGAGGCAGGCAGAAAGAGAGGAGGAAGCAGGCTCCCTGCCGCGCAGAGAGCCCAATGCCGGGCTCGATCCCAGGACTCTGGGATCATGACCTGAGCCAAAGGCAGAGGCTTTAACCCACTGAGCCACCCAGGCGCCCCCACAGGAGCATTTTAAAGCAAATCTCACACACCTTATCATTTCACCTGGCAGTACTTCAGTATTTCTTTCTAGTAGAGAAATTTTTTCATTTTTATACATATTTCTAAGAAACATTATTACTTCTAGAAAAAAAATACTGTCTTTTTTTTTTTTTGAAGGTCAAGCAAAGCTTTATTTTGCACCAAGCATCAAGAAAAATACTGTCTTTTATCATTGGTTTGTTCAAATCAGAACTCATGTGGGCATTACAGATGTGTCCTATCCAAGAGAGGCGTTGGAGGGGGCGGCCTCCTTTGGGGCTGTGCTGTTGTATAAGCCTGCTCTGTGCTCGTGTAGGCCTGGGACCCAGAGGTGGCGGGGCTTTTTGTGGTCCAGGTCTGTTTAACAGGTTTCTGATCTGTTTGTTTCTGGTCAGCTCCACGCTCATGGTTCTTTCCTAGACACAGTTCGAAAGGCTGCCCTGTTTCTTTTGGGCCTTGCATTCTGTGTCTCGTCCCAATCTCCGGGCCCTCCCTTCAAGCTCCCCGAAACCAGTGCCTGGCCGGGGTGGGGAGTAGCTGCCTTTCTGTGATCTTCGTGCCACGCTGAACCCTTTGTGCGACTGGGAAGTCTCACAGACTGCTTCTGTCAACATATTTTACTATCTTACTCTTCTCTTACTTGGACTGAAGAAACTTTTTCAATCCAGTAAGACTTTTTCCTTTTGGGTTTTTCTCATTCCTTCCATCCCTGCTTGAAAAGTAGCATTTGTGCGCTGAGCTCGTTGTCTGGAACCCTTTTGCCGAGGCAGTCAGTAGTCAACATGCCCCACCTCCCTGGCCCTTCCCACTGCTTTCCAGAGGCCTGCAGGCTGGGGAGACACTGCTCTATGCCAGGCAGCGGTCACCGCAGGAGAGACTTGGGTCCTCGCCGTGGCGCGCCAGGCTCCCCAGCACCCCAGCCTGCTGTCTGCCACCTGACTGTATTTCTTACATTTTTTTGTTCCCGGCGTCTTAGCTCGAGATCCTCGTTCCTGTGCCTGTCAGGGTTTGGTCTGAGAAACAGCCACTGCCCTAGGGACTTCAGACAGCATGGCATTTAATGTAGTGAATCGGCGGCTATGAAGCTGTCATCTGAGCTGGAGTGGCAGTGGTGGTGGTGGCAGCAAAGCCAGCGAAGCTGCTGGCCGCTTTCCTAAAGTCAGGAAATGCAAGAATGCCAGGAGCCGGCAGCAGATCATCTGGGCCTTCCGCAGGACCGCGAAGCTGACGTTCAGGGGAAGGTTGGGGAAGGTTTGGAGGCCGCCCGGTGCGAGACCACGCCTCCGCAGAGCCGGAGCTCGGGTGCTCCTGCTAGAGAGTTCCAGCCGGCCTCGCCACTCAGGTCATCTGCTTTCCAGCTCTGACCGGGTGCTGAGCCTCTCCCCGCAGGCGGGGTCCAGGCGGGGAGCTTCCCCGCTGTACGAGGGGAAGCACAGCCCGGGAGGAGATGCTGCTCATTGCGAACACACAACCTAGCTGCCTGTTTTTTTTTCCCCAATGTGTGAAAGTCCTGTTTACTTTTTTCCCAGTTGTATTGAGAGACAGTGGGCACGCTTCGCCGTATGAGTGTAAGACGGGCAGCACGACGGTTTGGTTCACACATATGGAGAAATGATGACCACAATGCGTTCAGCTACCGCCCATCCCCTCCGGCAGATAC
The DNA here is from genome assembly GCF_010015895.1 of Lontra canadensis. NCBI lineage: Eukaryota > Metazoa > Chordata > Mammalia > Carnivora > Mustelidae > Lontra > Lontra canadensis. The sequence goes on from NW_022631102.1 coordinate 2,477,438, forward strand.
AATCGAAAGGAAAAAGAAAACAAAATTTTCTCCTTGTGATGGGCACTCTTGGGACTCTTCTCTGAACAACTGTCCTGTATGTCATGCGGCGGGTGTTAGCTGTGGTCAGTCACCTTGTGGCGTGTTCCATCCCCGGTACTTCCTTCTCTTGGAACTGGAAGTTTGGCCCTGTTGACCCTCTTCTGCAGTTCCCCCTGCTGGCAGCTTCCCTTGAGCCAAGGGGAGCCCCGAACCTTAGAAACCATGGAGTAGGGCGCCTGGGCGGCTCAGGTGGTTGAGCGACTGCCTTCAGCTCAGGTCATGATCCCAGAGTCCCGGGATCAAGTCCCGCGTCGTGCTCCCAGCTCCAGGGGGAGTCTGCTGCTCCCTCTGACCTTCTCCTTTCATGCTCTCTCTTACTCGCTCTCTCTCGAATAAATAATTAAAGTTAAAAAAAAAAAAAGAAAGAAAGAAACATGGAGTAACAGTCCTCGGCATGCCAGCGTGGGGTTACCGTCTGGGTGAAAGAGCCGCTGTCTGGAAGTGAGCACAGTCCCCCAGCACGCAGCGTTTATCCGTGTGGCTGTTTTGTTCTAGGCTATAAAGCACTTGGCAAAATCGGAGAGGGGACGTTTTCCGAGGTGACGAAGATGCAGAGCCTGAGGGACGGCGGCTACTACGCGTGCAAACAGATGAAGCAGCGCTTCGAAAGGTAGGCGGTCGCAGCCGCGTGCGCCACTTGGTCGCTGCAGGGCTAGGGCAGGAAGGGCCCCTCGTCGTCGCGGGAAACACGTACTCATGTGACAACGTGTGACACGCAGTCCGCGTCCTCCGGGCAGAGGAGTGGGGCTGACCTGGTTCCGGAACCGCTCGTGTGTGGGATTTTACTTGCTTCCGGGAACGGTGACGGTCATGATGACGGTGGCGGTCATGATGACGGTCAGGTCCGGGCTTACGCAGTGTCCGCGCTCAGCGGCCACGGAACGTGTCATTCTCCCCGCGCCTCCCTTCACGCAGCCACTGTGCTCCTGGAACGTGCATGTCGGGCCCTTAGATCCGCACCCTCAGTCTCAGCGTGTGGGAGGCGCTTTTGATCTAACTGTGCGACCGTTAACAGGCGGGAAGCGGTTTCCGGGCGGGGTTGGACTCGTTCACTCCCTGCGGGGGCTCAGGAGCGCTGTGGAGAGGGCGCGCCCCCGGAGCAGTGCGGAGGCTCTGGCCCTCAGAGCGTCTCCTCATCCCCTCGGCCTCGCAGCTGCTTCCGGCGGGACTGGGAAGCTCTGTCAGGATAACGAGGCAGATGCTGGCCTCGCGGCCGCGGGGAAGCTCTCAGCAGGCAGGCGTGAGGCTTGGCCTGTGACGGCCCCGGAATCAGAGTCTCTCAGCGGGGACGGCTGCTTGTAAGACACCACAGGCGCCCGCCACGTGGCCCACAGCCCGCGGCCGCGCTCGACTGCACCTTGACGTCAGCCTCTTCGCGCCACACAGCGTGTCTCGGATCGGAAGGGGCCGTGGGGCCGCCAGTCACGTCAGAGAGCACGGACCACAGACGTGTCGCCTTCCTGACCCCCCACGGGGTGTCTGCAGCCCCCCTGCTGGCTTGCACGCGAGGAGAGGCCGGGCCGGGACCGCCCTCCGCCGCCGCGTCTGCGGCCTCGCCTCTGCGCCTCGCTGCTCCGTGCGCGCACGCTCGGGGCTCCTTCTCCCTGCGCCCCTCCGGCGGCGGCAGCTCTACCGGCCTGTGGCAGGCGTTCGCCGAGGGCCTCCCGACGCCGCGAGCCGAAGAGCGCACCTGCCGGGACCGCCGCTCGGACGCGCGCCGCCAGCCCAGGCTGGAGGGAAAGGGCCTCGGAGCGGCGGGCGCGCACGTGCGCCCCAGGACGGGACCGGCGTCCTCCCCCGTCGGCCTCCACCGTCGGGGCCAGGGCCGGACGCACCGGCAGACGGCAGGGCTTGCTGTCGTGATGTGAAGAGTGGAGGGGACAGACGCCGGCAGACGCGACGCGCCTCCGGGCTGGACCGGCGGCCCGAGGGGCTTGTTGCGGTCGTGCTGGCCCGCGGCGCCCCTCAGGGAGGTGGAGGCGGCGGGACACAGAAGGGTTTGCGTCCAAGAAGCAGTCCTCTGAGGGGCCGGGAGCGCTCAGTTTTAGCCGGAGAACTACTGTCTTGTGACCGCGGCTCCGCGGGAGAAGCTGGCCTCCTCCGGGACGTGCTTTCCCCGCGGTGGAGCGCAGCGCGGTCGCCTGTGCCGGCCCGACGTGCGGCGCGCGGGTCTCCTGGCTGCGAAGTGCCTGAGGGTTAAGCGCGGGAGGAACAGAGAGGCGGGCCGGGCGGGCCGGTCGGGCAGCGGCAGCCGTCCTTCCTGAGCGAGTTCAGAAACAGTTAGTGCTCTTTGTCCTGACTGACCAAGTGGCTGATTAGGGGCGCCTGCGTGGCTCAGTTGGTTAAGCTGCTGCCTTTGGCTCCGGTCATGATCTGTGGGTTGTGGGATCGAGCCCCGTATCCGGCTACCTGCTCAGTGGGGAGCCTGCTTCTTCCTCCCTCTCTGCCTGCTGCTCCGCCTGCTTCTGCTCTCTCTCTCTGACAAATAAATAAATAAATAAAATCTTTTAAAAAAAAGTTTGATTAGAACACCTGTTTTTTTTTAACTCAGAATAAGATTTTAAAAAAATACCGCTGAATCAGAGTTACTTTTTATTTTGTTTTGTTTTGTTCATTTGTTTAGTTAGTGATCTCTACACCCAACCTGGGGCTTGAACTCAAGACCCCAAGATCAAGAGTCATGCTCCACGGACAGAGCCAGCCAGGCATCCCAGTGTTACTTTTTTTTAAAGTTTATGTACGTTTAGGGAATTATCAAGGCTTTAGCTTCTGTTGTATAAATCATAATTTCAGGTATTGGCTTTACTTGAAAGGAAGTACACTTACTCTGGGCTGGTGGAATTTTGTCGCTGTTTGATGTACGGAGTCAGGGATAGAGTCTCCAGCTGGTTTTGACAAGTATCTGCCAGCCACGTAATCCAAACCTGAGAGCAACTGGGTTTTGGGTTTATTCTTGTGAGTCCTAATTTGCTCTTGATACATATGTTCACAACTAGCGGAGATTATGACCCAGTACTGGGTCTGTCTATTATTTATTTAATTTTTTTAATCATTTATTTATTTAATCATTGTTCCACTTAGATTATCCCAGCTGTGGCTTTGGAGGCTCTTTCAGGTTGGCTCCTGTGTTCTCTTGATATGCTCCATCCTTTTTCTTTTCCTTTCCTTCTTTAACGCTTTAATTTTTGGCACCACAAAATTCTCTAGGCTCATCTTGTATTTTTCCTGCCCCTAGAATCATCCATTTCTCTAAGGAGCCCTGGTTCCTTTTACTGGAGAAAGGAATTTAGAAAACAAGATCTTGGCACCAGATGTGCTCATTGCTCCTGGAATGTCGATCCCTCTAGACTCAGCAGACAGAACTAATCTGTACACTAGTCTGTATGTACACACATCTCTCTCTCTCTCTCTCTCCCCTCCCATCTATCTTTTCAAATAACCGTGAGTCCATACTGATAAATAAATGAGTGAATAAATAAATTGGAATGAGGGGACAATTCTTCCTTTCAGAAAATTTCCAATTAATAAATATAGAAGGAATGATAGAAATAGAAAATCACCATTAGAATAACAGTAATAATTTCTTCAGGGAGGATAAGCTGATGGATACTAAAATTAGTAGGTGATAGGATGCCTGGGTGGCTCAGTGGGTTGAGCGTCTGCCTTCGGCTCAGTGATGATCCCAGGGTCCTGGGATCGAGTCCTGCATCAGGCTCCCTGCATAGTGGGGAGTCTGCTTCTCCCTCTGCCTGCTGCTCCCCCTGCTTGTGCTGTCTCTCTCTGACAAATAAATAAATAAAATCTTAAATAAGTAGATGAAACTTTAACAAGAACAGGATTTCTGCAGAGCCTCAAATGAGTTCCCCCCTAACTATTTATTACTATGGTGATTTTAACATATGTCCACACATGGTTTGGTATTCCTTCCTTCAGGAGATGGGGCTTAATTTCCTGGCCCTTGAATATGGGCTGCACTTGCTTCTAAGGGATAGAAAGTAGGGAGGGAAGGATAGTAACTTTACAGTGAAAAACCTGGAAGATACTACCTTAACTAAATGATTAACATCATCAGTCGTAAGACATATTGATACCACGTACTTTCTGATATCATGGGTTTGAAAGAGCAAGCATATTACCTCCATGGTGTTCTTTCCTGAAGATCCATAACCTTTAATTATTTAATATTTAATATTTAATTATGAGAATACATCAGACCAAACTAAGGGGCATTCTATAGAATACTTGCCTGGCACCCCTTACAACTGTCGAAGTAGTAAACAACAAAGACAGGAAGTGTCATAGACCGGAAGTCTTAATTATAATGAGGTGTCCTGGGTCCTGGAAAGAAAAAAACCTTCATAGGAAAACTGGGGAAATCCAAATAAAGTGTCTAGTTAATAGAACTGTACCAATGTTAATTTTTTAGTTTTGATAAATGTTGCATAAGGTGTTAACATTAGGAGCATCTGGGTTACGGGGATTTTCTGTACCATCTTATTAACTCTTCTGTTAGTCTAAAATGATTTCAAAGTAAAAAAAAATAGCAAAATAAATAAAATTAAACATTGGTGATCTGGACTGACCCCTATTGCTCCTAAGCTCCCTCCACTAGTAAAGGTATTACTGTTATTTCTGACTTATAGGAAGAAATGACCTTATAGTTTCTAGAAGAAAGTTCTCAAAGACAACTGCCTTGGCAGTCATTTCAAGAAAGAGATTGCCAATAACTTGTTGGAAGCTCTAGTGTCACTGATACTTGATCCACAGGTTTAATGTTGTTTTTTTTCTTTTAAACCATGAAAATAATATTACTAGCTTCTGGATTCCTGGAGTATCTATCATTATTAAACAGTGTAATCTTGTGCACTTGAAGAATAATTTTAGGTTCTTTAAAAATGCATTTCTGCTGATTTATCCTCGCCTAAGTAAATGCTCAAAGTCACCTTGCACAGTTGTGTGGGTGGCATGAGAAACGAGGAGCAGTAACAGGAAGATCACGCTGAGTCACACGGGCAGAATGAGGTTGGTATTTGGTGCTTCTGACTCCCACCTCCTCCAAGTCTTACTTCCAGTCCCTTCCTTTCACTTTTACAAAAATAGAAATTGACTGCGTTTGCAGTAATAGTTGCTAATGTGACGTCCGGGTGAGGTCAGAGAAGCCCGTTTGTTAGTACTGGGTCAGGAAGGCACTTTGAGCTTCTGAGGCTTGTTCTCCAGCAGAGTGGTGCAGAGGCTCAGTGTGGGGATAAGTGACTTACTTGCTGGAGGCCTGTGGTGTGACCCAGTCCTTTGGACACCCTGGTTTCCACCTGTCCTTACCACAAGGGCAACAGTTCATTACAGGTCTCCCCCTTTTTCTTTTTCGCTATGATTGTATTTTGTATTCTTCCTATAGAAATACTGTAAAGAAACAGAATGGGTTTCTTTAAAAAAAAAAAAAAATCCGTAGTCCTGATAGTTGTAAGATCTCTCTGGTGTCCTGAAGCAGTAAGACACACATACGGACTACTCCTGGTCAGCACAAGGAGGAGCTCGGGCTCTGAAGTTCTGGGACCTTGGACAGCTCCTCAGTCTCTGTGTCAGCTGCTCTGTGTGTGCCATGCGGAGACCCGGAGGCTGTCTCTCACAGGACCCTGGTGAGGGGTCAGTCCAGTGGGCACTCAGCGCAGCACTTGTCCTGAGATCCGTAGTCATAGATCAACTTGCCGTGGGGCAGTGCAGGCGAGTGGGGTTTCAAGACTTTAGAAAAGTGAAGCGGGCAATAGCAGGAGTCATGACAAAGAGGACAATGGTTGTTGGCCATGTGTCTGGCGCCGGGCCCAGTGTCGGCAAGTTATGTGCGTAGAGCCCTGAGTCCTCACTGAAGCCTGAGAGGAAAGATAGATGGTGTCATTGCCTTAGGGAAGCCTGGTTAGAGAGCTGAGTTTCCTCGCCTGCCTGGGGTCACCGAGCCGGCAAGCAGTGGAGCCCAGCGTGGGACCCAGGAAAGGACCAGCACTCTTCGTAGTGCTCTTGACTGCTGCAGACGGTCTGGTCTGGTCTTGACTTGGCACACGGTTTTTCTCACGTCCCATCACTGCATGGTCCTCAAATCACTTTTACAGAAATAAATTCTGCTTTGGAAGGTTATAAGTAAAAACAAAGATAAGAAATTAATGAGTCACTTTAAAAGCTCTTTTGCTTAAAAAGAACATAATTATGGAAAATTTCAAACGTATACAAAGTAAACAGAGCAGTATAACGGACCCCAGGTATCCAGCCACCGGAATCAACACGCCTATCCTGTTCATTTCCTGTGCGTCTCCAAAGGGCTCCTTTCCCACTTGCTTGTCCGTGCGCCATTCTTTTTTTTAAGGCGGAATTTGCATATGTTAAAATGCACATTTTTTAATAATTTTGGCGAATGGCTGCTTTCATGTAATTAAGAGCTAGAACATTTCTGTCACCTATAAGACTTCTTCATGGCAGTTCTCCACCCCCATCCCAGGCAGTCACTGCTCTGGGTTTTTCCCTTCATCCTCTCTTAGAAATTTGTGCTAAATGGAACCGCTGAAAGCAAAATCACCCACCATGCTCCGCTGCTCTCCTGGCGCAGCGGGAGGTCTTGGAGATCCCCCTGCCCTGTTGTGCCCGTAGTTTATACCTGTTTACTATCTAGTAACGCACCAGCTGTTTACCCGTTCTCCTGGCAATGGACTTTTACTCGTCTGGGTTGGAGGCTGCTGTGAATAAAGCTGCTGTTAAAACTCATGCTCAAGCCTCGTTGGGATCTAGGTTTTCATTTTTCTCACGCAGCTCCCTAGAATAGAACCGCCAGAGCCAAGAGTAGGTGTTTCGTGGAAGAAATGGTGGAGCCCTTTTCCAAAGCACTTTTCCTGTTTCCATCCCCACCAACAATGAAAGAGTCACAACCGATCTGCACGTCCCCAGCATTTGGCGGTGTTAGTCTTAGATGTTAGCCACCCTGGCGAGTGGTACCTTATTTAGTTTAGTTTCCACTGCCCTGGTGACTGGTGATGATGGGTACTCACTCGTGTGCTTATCAGCCACTCACAAACCTCCTTTTGTGAAACGTGTGTGAGTATTTCTTAAATGTTCGAAGTAATTCCCCTGTGAAATCACCTGGGCCTAGAAGTTTCCTTTGTGGGGAAGGTTCACCCCCACCACGCAGCATAGTAGACCATGGCTCCGTGGTGTATCAGGGCCATGGAAGGTGAAGAGTCAAGTAGAACCATACCAAATGATTTTGGATTTTTATAAGGTTTTCAAAGCTTCATTGAGATATAATTTACATACCCTGAAAGTCCACCGCTGTAAGGAAAGCTATACAGGTGTGCAGCTATCACCGTAATCCCATTTTGGAACACTTCCATCAGGTGAGGAGGCTTTTGATAACAAATGCCGTTTCTTTGGTAAACATAGGGCTACTTTGATTTTCAGTTTTGTGTCGGATTTGGTAATTATGTCTTTCAAGGGGTTTGTCTTTTTAAATTGTCAAATGTATTGGCATACAGTTCGTAATACTCCCTTTTGTCCTTTTTTAAAAAAAGGTTTGGGGCGCCTGGGTGGCTCCGTGGGTTAAGCCTCTGCCTTCGGCTCAGGTCATGATCCCAGGGTCCTGGGATCGAGTCCCGCATCGGGCTCTGTGTTCAGCAGGGAGCCTGCTTCCTCCTCCCTCTCTGTCTGCTTCTCTGCCTACTTGTAATCTCTGTCTGTCAAATAAATAAATAAAATATTTTTAAAAAAAGGTTTTTATCTATTTACTTGAGAGAGAGGGAGAGGGAGAAGCAGACTCCCTGCTGAGCAGGGAGCCCAATGCACGGCTTGATCTCAGAACTCTGGGATCATGACCCAAACTGAAGGCAGATGCTTAACAAACTGAGCCACTCTGGCTCCCCCCTCTCTTATCTTTTTAATATCTAACTCTAGTGATGGTCCCTGTCATTCCTGATATCATTTGGTGGTGGTAGTGTTTTATATAATTTTTTTTCCTTCGTTGGTTTTGGTAGAGGTTTATCAGTTTTATTAATCTTTTCAAAGAACCAGCTTCAGGTTTGTTCATTTTCTTTATTATTTGTCTATTTTCTTCTTCTTCTTTTTAAGATTTATTTATTTATTTTTAGAGAGAAAGTGCGGGGTGGGGGTGGGGTGGAAGAGGGGGAGAGAGAATCCAAAGCGGTCTTCCTACTAAGTGCAGAGTCCAACGCAAGGCTTGCTCTCATGACCACTGCAAAAAGCAGGGGTCGGTCGTTCAACCGGCTGAGCCACCAGGCGTCCTTATTCGTCTGTTTTCTGTGCCATCGATTTCTCCTCTTTAGTGTTGCTTTTCTTCTACTTTGGTTTAATTTACTCTTCTTAGTCTACCTGAAGGTGAAAACAGATAATTTATTTTTAACCATTTTTTCCTAACATAAGCATTTAAAGCTACAAATACACGTCTAAGCCCTGTTTTCCTGCATTCTGTGCATCTTGATATGTTGTGTTTTCTTATTGCTTGGTTTAAAATGTTTTCTAGGGGCTCCTGGATGGCTCAGTGGGTTAAGCCTCTGTCTCCGGCTCAGGTCGTGATCCCAGGATCCTGGGATCGAGCCCCACATCGGGCTCTCTGCTCAGCAGGTAGCCTGCCTCCTCCTCTCTCTCTGCCTGCCTCTCTGCCTGCTTGTGATCTCTGTCTGTCAAATAAATAAATTTTAAAAATTTAAAAATAAATAAATAAAATAAAATGTGTTCTAATTCTCCTTGTGAGTTCTTCTTTCCCCGTGGTTTATTTACAAGAGTGTTGTTTAATTTGCAGATGTTTGGGGCTCTTCTAGCTCGCTTACTGTCATAAGCTATTGTGGTCAGAGAATGTGTTCTGTAAGTCTGTGAGTTTGGAAGTTTACTGAGACTTATCTTTGGGTCTAGCATATTCGTCAGAGTAAAGAGCACGTTGTACTTAGGTGTTAAATGTGAGTTCCATGTAAGGTTGGTTAGGTCAGGGTGGTCAGCAGTGCTGTTAGGATCTTGTGCATCTTTGCCGACCTTCTCAGTGATATAGAGGGGTCCCAAAGCTTCCAGCTCCTTCCGCTTTCCACCGTCAGTCTTTACTGCCTATGTACTGAAGCCGTCCTATTCAGCACATCGTCCTGTCTTTTCGGTGTCCTGCCCCATCATCATGAAGTTGTTATAGCTAGTAATAACCTTTATTTTGAAATCTGTTTGGTCTAATATTAATATAACTGCTTCTTCTTCCCCTTCAGCTTAAGGACTTTCTTCTTACACATTGGATTGGTTAGATAAACCGGGGCGCCTGGATGGCTCAGTCTGTTAAGCGTCCCACTCTTGGTTTTGGCTCAGATCATGCTCTGGGTCCAGAGATCGAGCCCCATGGCATCAGACCCTCTGCTCAGGGGGGATTCTGCTCCTCCTCTCCCTCACGTCTCCACCCCTCATGTAGACTCTCTCTCTTTCTCTCTAAAATAAATCTAAAAAAAAAAAAAAACTTCCGATAAAATGAAATGTTGAAATTGCATGATTAATAATTTTTTATTTTTTAGACTCTGACCTGATAATTAGAATTTTTTCCAGTTGCAGGAAAAAAAAATCCATTTATGGCAGATATCATTGGTTCTTTTTGGAACAGAGGCTGCCTGTACTCCTCTGTGTTCAATCCCATGATTGTTTCTGTGTCCAGTAGGACAGTGAAAACAAACCAAAAAAAAAAAAACCCTGAATGTCACCTGACTGCAAGAGTCAAAGCAACTCCAAGGCAGAGAAAAATAGTTAACTCCAGGGGCTCCTGGGTGGCTCAGTCGTTTGGCGTCTGCCTTCGGCTTGGGTCACAGTCCCAGGGTCCTGGGATCGAGCCCCACATTGGGCTCCCTGCTCGGTGGGAGGTCTGCTTCTCCCTCTCCCTCTCTCTTCCTGCCACCCGTCCTGCTTGTGTGCTTTCTATCTCTGTCAAATAAATAAATGAAATCTTTAAAAAATAAATAGTTAACTCCAGTCTTTTAGATTTTTTTCATGATTTTTAAAAGAGAACAGAGTTGATTTATATTTTCTGAAAATAAAAATCTTTTTATTTGAACAAAGGCTAGTGATGCTCAGAGGAAATTGCCTTTCCAAATCTATTAGTTCATTATTTCTGAGTGAAGTGTCTATAGAGGCAGAAAAGAATTATGTCACAATAAGCAGAGTATGTTTTGGGGTATGATAGCTGGTTTTCTTTTTTTTTTAAGATTTTATTTATTTATTTGACAGAGAGAGATCACAAGTAGGCAGAGAGGCAGGCAGAGAGAGGGGGAAGCAGGCTCGCCGCTGAGCAGAGACCCGATGTGGGACTCGATCCTGAGACCCTGGGATCAGGACCTGAGCCGAAGGCAAACGCTTCACTGACTGAGCCACCCAGGCGTCCAATGTATGTTTATTAATCATAAAAGAAACTACCAAGGCATTCTTTCAGGAGCTTAGGTGGGGAAGATCTGAATGTATGTCCAAAGCTATAAGACACTTGGTTTTTAATCAGATAACAACCAGAACGAGACGTGCTGAACTTCATCTGCTGACAGGAGAAATGGAAGCCGATTAACTTGCTTGAAATGTTCGTGAGTTTTTCGGCTGTGATCGCGGGTAACAGATAATGACTGAACAACCCTAATGAAAGCCGACCTAAATTAAAAGCGAGTTATTTCTTTTCCCTGCACAATAGTATCGAGCACGTGAACAACCTGCGGGAGATACAAGCTCTGAGGCGCCTGAATCCGCACCCAAACATTCTTACGTTGCACGAAGTGGTTTTGTAAGTATATTGGGGGCTTTACCAATTATCTCAATTTGATAACAACGATTACATCGCTTTTTAAGAAAAACCGTGTAGATGTTTAAAATATTTGCTCTGTGGCTCAGGGAGTAACCATTTTCATTTCACTTTAAGTCCCATATTTATGCCCTGGGACAAATGCGTGTCTGATCCCTCTTGCTGCTGTGCCTTCATCTGGGTGACTCCGTGTCACGAGAGCAGGCCGCATTCAGACGGCTCCTCTCCCGCAGCTCGGGGAGGCCTCTCCGTAGACAGCGGCCTGGGCGGGCAGGCCTCAAGGGTGGATGGTGGCCTCGTGGGAGAGCCCCGGTGTCGCGTGCCTGGGGCTGCACTCGCTTTCTCCCCGCCCGCTGCCACGTGTGCACCGTCTCAGGCAGTGAGAGCTGCTGCCTTCCTGCAGCTGATGTAATCCAGAGGACTTTTCTGTTCTAATTCTAGAACAGCTTCCCTAAGGCTAAGCTGCCCGTCGAGAAGGCAGAGCACAGCTCGTCCCCAGATGCTGGCACTTCTGCAGGAGCTCAGGCCCAGGGTACCGGGACCAGCCTTTCGTAGGTCCTGAGGGGGTGCACGCCGGGTGAAGCCCCTCGGTGGCTCTCCCCGCTGCTTTAAATCCAGCCAGGTCTCTGACAGTTCAAGTGCGGCAGGCTTTAATCAGAGGACTCGGGTGAGATATCTTGTCACAGCTGTGTGGCCTCCTGGCCTGCAGTGCTTGGAGTAGCCAGTGTGGCTGTCACCACGCTGCCCGTGTGTCCCGTGTTTCACAGGCACTTGCGCCTGGGACCTCGCGTGGGCCTCCTGACACACCACCCCACTGGATGTGCTCTGAGCGGGGGCTGCGGTGACATGTTCTCCGCCCGGGGCTCACCCACTGGGCCAGAGGCCTCTGTCCCCAGCCCGGGCAAGGCCTAGACACCCCACAGGTCTGCTGTGACCCATCTTTCTCCCTTTTCCCCCGACCGCTTTGTGGATTTTGTTCCCCCATTATAATTTATCCCAATTACATGGAAGGAGTTTAGGTAAATGAAAGCTAAATTTGCAGTCACGGAGATGAATTAAATTCTTTTTCCTGTTTTGCTCAGCCAACTCTTCAGCTTCCTTTCTCCTGTCTGCTGGTAGTTATTTTCTATTTTTAAGACACAACTCATTACAAAGGGGGCAAGTGTTTAGAATTTTTGCTCCAAGTGAAGGTTTTACTCTTATTTTAAGTTAATTTCACCTGAAGTACTGACTGAAAATCACAGCGCCCGCTTCAGTCAGGGCCTTCAGCCTTTGCTCCAGGAGAGCTTTATGTCTACTGGAGATGTTTGCCAGTGAGTTAAGTACTTGATTGTTTTGTGATTAAGATAAAACATTCTTACAAACCTGCTTTCTTCCTCAGTGACAGAAAATCTGGCTCTCTTGCACTCATATGTGAACTTATGGACATGAATATTTATGAGCTAATACGAGGTACGTAGAATAATTTGTGGGCTAATCTAAGATCTCCTTTTAAAGCTTGTAGTTCCCATATGCTTTGTTTTCGTCCTCAAAATCGCTAGTCACCAGAGTACGGGCGTTTCTATAAGTGCACGGTACTGAGCCACTTCGCGCTTGGGAGGTATTTTTCGGGCCTTTTTGTCTACCCGGCACACTGTGCCTTCAGGCTGGCTGGGAGCTGGCTGAGGGGGGCTCCCGGGGCAGCAGAAACCGCTCGCACCTTCCTTGCCTCAGGTCCCTCCGGGGCCGCTGTGCTGGCTCTGCCGCGGTCAGCACTCCGTTCTTCGGCTCAGAACAAGGCAGGGCTCCCCCGCAGCGTAATCCCCCCGATGAGAGACACGACCCCTTCTCTTTGCATCCTCACACAGTCCCTCCTGCGCCCTAGGGTGCTCGCGCCTCACCTTCTTCTGAACTAAAGCACCGTTGAGGAGAGCACGTGCGCCTGAGCCGGCCTCAGTTGGGGCTGGTCCTGGAGGCTTCGAGAGGTCACTGGAGGAAACTGGATAGAAGAAGACGGATGGTCGGCCCGTGTAGCAAGTCTCCCTGGGGGAGCGGCTGCACAGGTGTGTCAGGTGTCAGGACACATGAGCCTCGGAGACGCCCCTGGGAAACGCCCCGGACGCGTGGTCTTGTACACGTTGCCTCGTGCTTCTTGGACACATGGAAACAAATCAGCTGCTCCGTGTTCTGTGAGGGACTAGCTAAGGCTTGGAACAGAGTTTTAGTTGCACACGAAGAGTTCTAATGAAATGGTTACCACGTGGGAAAGTGGAAAAAAGCGTTATTATCAAACTAGTATATTTTATATGTGATTGGAAATGTGTGCTTTAGTAAATTACTAATAAAATAAATAGCATAGACAGGCAAGTTTTTATACATCTGTAGACATTGATGAAAAACTTTTGGATCTAAAAACTTTAGGATCTTTTTGAAAAAAAATAGGAGTTGGCCGTGTATCTGGGACTAAATGCTATTTATGTGACAGACCTTGTGCATTTTATTCACAGGTAAGCCCATCATTCACGGATCTGTTTAACTGTGTTTTAAGTCCAATTCTAACAAAGTTAGTTATCAGGTTGCTTGGTTTAAAACCTATTAAGAATAGAGCCATTGGTTAGAATGAGCTTCTAGAATGTGGCCCATCAGCAATAACAGAATGTGACAGGTGACAGTCCCACAGTGGGCGAGGAAACCGAAAATACGAAACCTGAGGATGCCAGCAACAGCAGCAGCACAAGCAAGAGCAGTCTGGGCAGGTGGCCCCGGGATGGGCTAGAGAGTGCCCAAGCTCGTGGCGGGTGGTGGTCAGCAAGCCACGCCAGTAGCATGATGGAGGAAGTAGGAAAGTGAAGAAAGAAAATGGTTTGTTTTTTTTTTAAGACTTTATTTATTTGACAGAGAAAGAGACAGAGAGGTAACACAAGCAGAGGAAGCGGGAGGGGGGAAACAGGCTTCCCGCTGAGTAGAGAACCTGATGTGGGGCTCGATCCCGGGACCCTGGGATCACGACCTGAGCCAGAGGCAGACGCTTAATGACTGAGCCACCCAGGCACCCCAAAAAAGAAAATGTTTTGAAAAGATCCACACTTAAAGTGATGGCTATAGAGAAGAGTTTCACGTGAAGTTCAAGGAGTAGACCTTATTGATCTGAAATTTTCACATTTTAAGCATCTGTTTCAAACAGTCTGGATAAATGAGGTGTTCTGTGATTACATTTTCTCATATATTCTGTCTGACACAGATTGTGCTCTTTGATCCTTTCTGTACGTCTGTCCATCAGGACAGAGCCCCTAATACAATCAAGAGAAACAACCACCAAACTTTAATATTTCATTGATAAGGGGCACCTGGGTGGCTCAGTGGGTTAAAGCCTCTGCCTTCAGCTCAGGTCATGATCCCAGAATCCTGGGATCGAGCCCCGCATCGGGCTCTCTGCTCCGCGGAGAGCCTGCTTCCTCCTCTCTCTCTGCCTGCCTCTCTGCCTAGTGATCTCTCTCTGTCAAATAAATAAATAAAATCTTTAAAAAAAAAAAAAAAATATTTCATTGATAATTTTTTTTCTTACCAATGAACCAACATTTTGCTTCTTAATGAACCTACATAATCACTTCCTGTATTTAGTAGCGGGCCTCTTGGTGTGAGATGTGCCTTATGTTAGAGTTCTGATTGTTGCTTCTGAGAGTGTGAAATTTCAAAATTCAAGGGGAGGGGATCATTCCCAGCAAGTTTCTATGTAGTTAGACATTTGAGAAATCTTGGTTTAGAGAGAAATATCTTCTGTTCCCAGTAGTAGAAGAATTATACAATGGGAGAAATCGAATCCATTTCTTACAGTATTTGTTTACAGAGAGAGATTGTAGGAAGTGGAATGTTCCAGGGTGCCTGGGTGGCTCAGTCGGTTGAGCATTTGATCTTGATCTCAGCTCAGGGTCGTGAGTTTGAGCCCCTTGATGGGCTCCATGCTGGGCATGCAGCCTACTTAAAAAAAAAAAAAAGGAATGTTATATTTTAGATCAACAGACATTGACTCATCACGTAAATGTTGAGTGTCTTCCATAGGCCAGGGCTGTGCTTAGTGCACAGGGTCTAAGATGCTCAGGGGTATCCTAGTTTTAGAGATGCGGAAAGATGGGGAAACAGGCATGCGGTCACCGTAAGATACTAAATATGGCAGTATTTCCTCAGGATTTCAGAGATGTTAAAATGTGAGGGGAAAAAACCTGCCTGAGCATTGATGCAAAACAGTGATCACTGTAACAGCCAACAGTTCCTCAAGGCTCACCACCAGGCAGGCGCTCTTCTTAGTCCTTTGTAGGAATTAACTCATTTTACCTTCACGACAGCCTTTCAGATAGACGCTGTTACTATCCCCATTTTAAAGATGGAGAAACGGAAGCAGAGAGATAAGTAATTTGTCCAAGGTTATGTACTTAGTAAGTGGTGGACATGGGGTTTGGACTTGGACAGCCTCTTCCAGCGGGGGTGTTCTTAACCATCACGCGTGCAGCCTCTTGACAGCCCGAGGTGCCTGGCATCACCACCATCTTCATCATTACCCTCATCGTCGTCTCTGTTTTGTGGATGAGGAAATCGAGGCTTCAGGGATTAAGTGAGAACCAAAGGTTAAGTTATTAATAAATAGTAAAGTCAGAACTTATACTCCAGTTTGACTGAAACACTAACCATCCCGCTCTACCACTATCCTGGGTCCCTGCTGCTGGCCCCCCGCTCAGCGCCCTCCAGTGAACGTGCACCTGCTAGTTATCTGTCCTTGTTGACAACGACACCGACTTACTGAGACCTGAATCCATCACTAAAGCATTTCCTACGAGAATGACGGTTTGTTTCTCTTAAATGACTGCTCTCACGGCAGCCCTGTCAGATTTCGAAGAGCCGGCTCAAGGCACAAGGATGGTCACAGAGGTTACTGGGATGTCTGCTTGATGCGCAGTGATGGCCAAGGTCTGGTGAAGGTAGAGGAGAAGAGTAGAAGATGTGTTTTTTCATGGAGGGTGTAGAGTCTGTTGAAGAGAAGGAACCCTATGAAAGTCCCCGTCATTAGAGAAAATGAATTGCTTGGGGTAAGTTTCTCTTTGTCCAGTAGGTGTCAGATGAGGCGGAGATGACGGGGCTTCGCCTGGAAGAGTGGCTGAGTGTAGGCAGGAGAGGCAGGAGAGGAGGTCTCATTCATGCCACGTGCCAGGCGCTGCTCTGGAAGTGGGCATATTGGGGATAGACATGGTCTCACCCATGTGGGCCCACCCTCTGAGGAAGAGAGAGATGCCGAATAAGTACAGAAATGATCAAGAAGGAGTTTAAGACAGGGATAAGTGTTCTGAGTGAACAAAACATGTCACATCACAGAGTGATGGGGATGGAGTATTTTAGACAGAGACAGCTACTGCAAAGATCCTGAGGCCATTGAGATGTTAAGAGGCTAGTGTGTCTGGAGCACAAGGAAGAGAGTTAGAGGCAGCGAGGTAGGTAGGGCCAGAGTAAGAATTCAGGTTATTCTATGTTCAATGGGAAGTATTAGTGGGTTTTAAAGCAGGGAGAAGCATCTTTTGATTGGGGTACAGACCAGTGTTTCTAAAACTATCTATAGTGGAAGACCAGTTTTTAGTGTGTTCATTTTTTCCCCTAATCTGTTGTGGACCAGAACTTTTGTAAAATACATAGAAGTTAAGTACTGGAAAAATGGTGATGGGCTTCGATGTCACAGCAGTGCTGAGTCACCGTAAAAGTTCCCGGTTGCTCTAGGTTTTGTCATCTCTTAAACCAGTAACAAGCAGCCCATGGACTGGCATCAGTTCACAGACTATGCTTTTCAGAGAACATTTCTGTTTAAAGACTGTTTAAAGAGCGAACAGGCCATAGATGGACGTACCGGTCGACCCTTCCCACTACGGACAATGAGCAGCATTTGTTCTCGCCCGTTTAACCCCAAGGGACGTGTGTGATCGGGATGGCTTCACGGAGTCACCGGGCAGGCTGAGGAGACGCTCCGGACATGGCATCCGGGAAGCAGCTTCTGAAATCGATCCTGCAGGGCTGGGCTGTCGCAGGGGCCGCTGCCTCTGCACAGACAGGCTGCTGTTGCCGCCACCAGCTCTGGAACCGGGTCGCCTCTGCCGGAGCCAGGAAGCCGCCCCACCACCGTCGGCGATCACACGGGATGCCCCCTTCCTCCCGGCTGGCCCCGCAAGGTGGGCCTGAAGCCTCGTTCTCGAGGGGCCGGATTGAGGCGGGACCCAGCCCCATCGGGAGCTCCCAGCTACAAACAACCTAAGGAGCGTTGCTCTGGGCTTTCATGCCCGGCCTGCGAGGTCATGGTCGGGATGGGTCTGCACCGTGAGCTGCAAGGGGAGAGCGGCGGCGGGAGAGTGACCCCGAGACGGGGAGCCTCTCTGCCCGCCGCACACTGGGCAGCACCCCTGGCAGGGGCGAGTAGCTGGCGTGCCTGGGCGCCGCAAGCCATCCTGGTGAGTGGACTCGGGGGCTTGTGCTTGCGGCGCCCAGCGTCTGCCCCCTGCAGCTGGGAAGCCTGTCTGGGAGTTTGCTAGGAGAGACTGGTGAAGACAGTAACCTGGTTATAGCGGCATCTGTTGTTTTACTTGTTTATGTGATCTCTACACCCAGGTTGGGGTCAAACTCACGACTCCAAGATCAAGATTGCACGCTCTTCCCACTGAGCCAGCCAGGCGCCCGCAGAAGCATCTCTTATTTTAACTTGTATCTGATTTTTTTTTTTTTTTAACTGTTTCAAGTTAAATTACTCTGCTTTTTGAGTGGCTAGGTCACTGTGCCCCACCCTGCGGTGCCTGGTTCAGAGCCTCAGGTGCCGGCTCCCTCACCTCCCCTGCCCCGCTCCGTGGCATCTTGCTCTCGTTTCCGTGTATCTGCTGCTTTATTGTGTGTCCCCCTCCGGCCACTGAGCCGTTCACTCTCGGACAGTGAGGACTCGCTGGCTCCAGCACGGTGCTCTCCTAGTGCCCAGCACTGTTGCCTGTGTGACACTGTGTCATCTACCAGTTGGTGGCTATAGATAGCGAGGGCTGTAGGTTGGTTTCACTGCAGGAAGTACGTGCCATTCAGCTGGTTCCCATACGAAAGAGGGAGTTTACGGTCAAACCTCGCATCTGCTGCCGGAAGCTCAGTCAGGCCTCTTGGGAGGTGGAACCGGGAAAGGTCTGGCTGTCAGGGCCACCACTGGCCCCCATGGAGCCACGTGGTCCCCTCCCACTCCTCGTCTGCTTGTCCCTCCCCTCCTCTTTTGGCAGACGTGGCCACTCAGACCCTGGGAGCCTTCAGTGGCAGCAGATGGGCCAGGCCCAGAAGTCCCGGCCATTGGCCCCCTGCTGGGGTGCTGGCTGTCGCAGGTCCAGTGGGCCGGGCCTTGTCCCCTTAGGGTTGTACCTTTCAGAGGCTGTGGGTCGGGCAGGCACCCTGAAGTAAACCTGTGATACTGGGGAATGAAGTGTGGTTTGACTGTAAACACAGCACTACGGTTCATTTCCGTGAAGAGCTTAGGCAGTGTGCCTTGTCACCTGCGCAGATGTCACCGTGTCAGATCAGATCGGTGGTATTTTTATGTCACGTCAATCTCACCGACCGACCGTACATACGAACGGAAGAGGGGACACGGCCTGTCGTCTCCAGCACACAGCTCTCTACCTACCTAGTAATTTTACTTCTGTCCTTGCTAAAAGAGCTCTTTGGCTCTGTTTAAGCAGTTTCCGCCCAGATCATGTTCATGGGTATATAAAAAGGAAAGTGGCAGTGAAATGAATCTTTTGTCGTTCCTAACACTTCCTTGAAACATTTTGACCCAGTGACCGATGTCTTCGTTTTCCTTACGCAGTAGGGCTCTGTGCCACTCAGAGCGATGCGGCCTTCTTGTTGCTGGAATCTTCTTCCGAGCCCATGCCACCAGCCTGTTAGTGTTGATGCTGTGGTTTCTGGAAGTGTGGCCCCAGGTGGGCTGTGTGGCCGTGGCACAGAGCTCCCCTGCCCTGCGTGTCTGAGGATGGCGGGTCTGGGTCAGGCCTGTGAGCCTTGGTCCTTGTCTGTGAAATGGGAATGATGCTAGCGTCTAACTCCTCAGGGGGGCTGTGGAGCTGCTGCTGTTAGAGCAGTGGCCCCCTGCCCGGTCTTCAGTGAAGCAACTGCTGTCCTCCTCGTCGCCCCTACCACGTTCACGGTGGTTAGTGCACGTGCGCTACGGGCCCGCCTCGGGTCTTCCCCATCCCGTGTGCTTGCCTCCAGGGCAGAGGTGAGGAAGTGGGATTTCACAGAAGGTCCAGCGCCCGCTGAAGGTGAGCTGGCTTCCTAGAGTGGAACCAGAGGAGCCGTCCTTGAGTTTTGCGGTGGTTGATAAGGGAGGGGTGTGGGGGATGGCTCCGGCTCCAGCTGAGGCTGGCTCCGGCTCCAGCTGAGGCTGATGTCCCGCCTGCTACCCCCTGCAGGTCGGCGTCTCTAACCCCAGATCCGCGTGCCATAATGCAGACTGTGTGTATGCCTGGTGCCCCGGGCGCAGCCTCTGGGCCAAGGTGTAGCTGGTAGACCATTTATATGTCAGTGCCATGCTGGACCCCAGCTTGCCCCTCTGAGCCTGAGCGGGAGAGGCTGGCATAGGCCTGTGGATGGGGTCTCTTGTGGGAGGGGGTGTGTGCGAGATACTGTGTTACAGGGTGGACTACACTGGTGGCCGTGTTCCTTCAGTTAGTCCCTGCAGCCAATGCCACAGCTTATCATTGTGTTCCCGGAAATATATTTTACATGATGGATATTGTACATGACATTCTTTAGAATCTTCTTAGTGAGGATATTTGGTTTAAAAAAATCAGCTAGCCCAAATTAACTTGGTCGGGATAGGCACAGCAGACAGGGAAGCAGTATTCATGGTCTCCTGCTGTTCAGGAGGACACACAGGCGCTTACGAGTGGTTGATTAATTCTCGTACTTTGTTGCAAGATGTTTGAGAACGGGAATCTATTGGGAAGCAGTTAGAGTCTCAGGTCTGGAAAGTTAGGATCTTGTTTTTGTAGGGAATGGATCGTCAGCCCCCTCTTGGTCAAGGGTGTGGATTCCAAGGTTGTTCAGACCAGGGTTCCAGATGGTTCACACTGCCCCTCCCTCCCTCAGGAGCCCCCTCACGTAGGCAGGGATTCTCACAGAGGGGCACGGGGGTGGGGGGAGCTATGTCCTTACCTGCGGGACTATGAGTGGGTGGGTGGGGGGAACAAAGAGGAAAGGAAGGGTCAGTACCCAAAGAGGGCTCTTACACTGGGGAACTGAGGGCAGCTGAGAAATGCAGATTCCTGGCCCATATGTTTTGTTTTGTGATTCATTAGGTCTGGGTTTGGAGCTGGGAATCACCATTTTATTGTATGGTATTTTTTTTTATTTTGTTTAAGATTTTATTTATTTATTTGACAGAGATTACAAGCAGGCAGAGAGGCAGGCAGAGAGGAGGAAGCAGGCTCCCTGCCGAGCAGAGAGCCCGATGTGGGGCTCGATCCCAGGACTCTGAGATCATGACCTGAGCCAAAGGCAGAGGCCCCAACCCACTGAGCCCCCCAGGTGCCCCAATTTTATTTTTAAAAAGATTTTATTTATTTGAGACAGCGAGAGTACACAGGCACGAGCAGAGGGAGGGGGACAAGTAGACGACCCTGAGCTCATGACCCGAACCAGAGTCAGAGGCTTAACCGACTGAGCCACCAAGAGGCCCCCACGGGAGTCGGCATTTTAAAGCATCCCTCGGTGATGGTGGAGACTGGGTGGGTTAGACTTTCCGTAGAGGACTCCACCTTCCTGAGTGCAAATTCGGATGACGGTCCTGACAAGTGTGTGCTGGGAGATCTGGGTGTGTGGGCATGGCCGGGTAGGTGCTCCTAGAACAGAATGGCCTGAGCACAGGGGTGAAGCAGGAGAGCTTTGGAGGCATGTGCGGAAGCATATATGGGGGAATGTGGCTGGAACATTCCATGGACAAGAGGGATGTGGTGGGGCGTGGTTCTCCAAGTGAGGGTCCAGGTCAGGCAGCTGCACCTGGGAACTTGTTCGTAAGGCAGCTTTTGGAGCCCCGACACAGACCTCCTGAACCACAAATGCCTAGAGGTGGGAGGAGCATCCCGGGTCTTCGTGAGCCCCCAGGAGACTCAGCTGCCCCTGTAGCCTGAGAGCCCCTCGTCAGGAGGAAGGGGGTCCTGAGTGCCAGGCTAGTTCAGTGGGCAGTGAGACCCCTGTCACAGGACAAGAACCAGATTTCAGGAAGCTTTTCATCTAACGGTGCATGTGATGGTGAAGAGAAATTTTGCTTCCTTTCGGTTCTTGAACAGATAGGAATTTAATATAAAGTTACAGAATGACTCAAGCTAGGGAGAGAGGACTAAGTCTTCATTTAATTCTTTTAAATTCTAGAAAGTGGGTGATAAATTATTTGATACAGAACAAAAATTACAGTATTATGAAAAAGTTAATTGTACTTAGACATTTTGCAATTTAAATTACTTTCTATTAACAGAAAACATTCTTGTCTAGGGAGAGAAAAAGAATAAATTTGTCAACAGAAATGGCAAACAAAGGAGCAAAAATGTCAAAGGGGATGTGCACTTACAGAGGGGAAAGTGGTTTCCTGGATTATTAGGCGAGAATGGTGGTTTTTCTGATTCAAAAATAAAAACGCACACCTTTGAAATTAAAATCGAGTAGAATGTACCATCTTCTGGAACAAGGATAACCGTGATGCTGGAGTGTGTTGTTAAGAGTCATAGGACACAAAAACCCGCAGGCAGGCAGGCCCGGTGAGCAGGTGTGAATGACGAGGAGAGTGGGCTGTGAAATTCAAATCAGTCCTGGGTCTTCTTCCATTTAAAACCCACTTCTGTGGAACTGTGATCCACCCCCCTTTACGATGGAAGTCCCCAGGGGCTCCTGGGTGACTCGTTGGTTAAATGTTGGCTCTTGGTTTCAGTTCAGGTCCTGATCTCAGGGTCGTGAGATGGAGTCCGCTTGTCCCTGTCCCTCCTCTCCACTTGCGCTCAAGTGAGCTCTCTTTCAAATAAATAAAATCTTAAAAATTCCGGACTGGAAGCCAAGGAAAACCCTGGATTTTTAAGTTACTCTTGACCTCTCATAATCAGCAGTTTGGAAGAGTGTGTCCTGGAAGACCTGCCCCAGTGGTGGGGGCTGGGAGGAGTGAGTGGGGTTTATCAGACCAAACTGCGCAGGTATTTATTACTCAGTACTGCTGTTGTGATCCGAAGGCATGCACGGGGGATTTTACATGAGATCATGCCAGTATGTAGGATTTTATTTTAAGATTTTATTTATTTATTTGAAAGACAGAGATCACAAGTAGGCATTGAGGCAGGCAGAGAGAGGGGGGAAGCAGGCTCCCCGCTGAGCAGAGAGCCCGATGTGGGGCTCAATCCCAGGACCCTGAGGTCATGACCTGAGCTGAAGGCAGAGGCTTAAACCACTGAACCACCCAGGTGCCCCAGTATGTAGAATTTTAAATGGTGGATTTAGTGTGTGCACTCCATATTTCCTGAAATTACTAACGGTTGTTTTTTAGATTTTCACACATCATTAAATAAATTTGTTGGATTCTATTTTTGTTTTCAGAAAATGGGATATGTATCATTGGTAACCATATCGGCAATTTCCTTGATTGCACAGGGAGAAGACACCCATTATCAGAAAAAAAAATTATGCACTATATGTACCAGTTATGTAAATCCCTTGATCATATGCACAGGTATGCTCTTGGAGAATTAGCAGCTCCAAATTGATAAAATGTATTAACATTCATTAAAAATTCAATGTAAAAGAATTTGAATGAGGCACAAATTAATTCTATCCTTTTATATTGAATGCAGAAATGGAATATTTCACAGAGATGTAAAGCCAGAAAATATATTAATAAAGGTAAGAACTTCTATATAAAAAAATTATCAGAAGAAAGGTAGAATGGGAAGACTTTTTGCTAGGTAGGCTCTCAGTCCCGGGTAGCTGGGCACCACGTTTGTTCCACTGTTGTTTTCTCCCAGTTGGAAGAAGTGGTTTATTTAATAAGTGCTATCGACACAACTTTACATCCAGAAGGAAATAATCTTAGGCACTCTCTTCTTACTACAGGCAAAAATCAACCGCTGGGTATGGTTCTGGCTCAGTCGGTGGAGCGTGTGACTCTTGATTTCGGGCTCATGAGTTCAAGCTCCATGTTGAGTATAAACACTACTTAAAAAAATAATAGATAAATAAACTCCATTCATATTATCACTCCAAACTCTGTGCATGTGAAAGCAGAAGAGGCAGGATTTGCACTCAGGTCTGTCCCATACTGTAGCCACGTCACCTGTACGTATTTCTAAGTGTGAAGGCTGGTGAGTTTGGGGATATGTATACACACATGAAGCCATCATCACAGCCAAGCAGACAGACCTTTTGTCTCTGGAAGGTTATTCATACTCCTTGGTCATCCTTCCTGTCCGTTGTCCCCCTGTCCCCAGGCATTAGTTTGCACTTTCTAGAATGTTCTCTAAATGGCATTTGTAGTATGGGCTCTTTCTTGGTCTGGATTTGTCCCTCAGCGTCATCATTCTGACATTTGTCCACATCGTAGTGTGGAGTGCCACACCTTTTGAAGTCATCCCACGGTTGTTGGCTGTTCTCGGTCTTCGCCATTTGTTGTCTCTGCTTTTCAGTTTGGAAGTTTCTGTTGGCGTGTCTTCCAGCTGATTCTTTCCGCAGCTGTTTAGCCTGTGGATGGGCTTATCAAAGTCATTTTTTATTTCTGGCACAGTGGTTTTATTTCTAGTGCTTCCTTTTGATTCTTAGAGGTTCCATCTTTCTGCTTGCATTTCCCATGTGAATTTTCCCTGAACTTGGCCATCATCTACTTTTTCCACTAGAGCCCTTAACTATTCACTTGTAGAGATTTTAAATTCCCTGACGAGCCATTCCAGAATTCTTAACTCTGTGCCACGTCTGAAGCTGGTTCTGATGCTTGCTTTGTCCCTCAGATTGTTTTTCTTGCCTTTTAACAAGCCTTACAATCTTGTTGGAGGTCTGACATGATGCGCTGGGTGATGGGATCAGGTGAAAGCCTGGAATGAAGTTCCTTGATAACCTGGCTAGGAAACGTGTTGTGTTTAATGTTTGCTATAGGTGAAGGCACAGAGACTCCAAATTTGTTGACATTGTGTGTGTTATTACCTGAATGTGAGGGGTGAACAAAATGGGAGAGATATCTTGAAACCTGTCTCCCCGGTCTTTCTGACTTGACCCAAAGAACCCGTGGCTCCAGAGAGCTGGCCCCCACTTTCCCCACCCCCAGGGGCAGAACAAAGGGGCCAGCAGAGCTGGACAGATGGAAGTTAGAGACACAATAGGGCCAACGAACCACTATGGTGTTTTTAATTCATTTGTAGACTCATGCTGTGACTTAAAATTTCCCAAAACCTGTAGACATTTGGAAGTATTTGTGAAACAGAGCCAGGATATTTGTAAACGCATCCTACTGGATAGAAACCCCACTCCCGTACCTGTCAGAGGCCCTTGTGCGTGCTCGTGAAGTCATTTGTATTTCATAAGCTGCTTTCGATGCTCGCAATTTTCCCATCGGCGCATAAATATTGGAAGTGGTCTCTACTCTAACAGCGGCTTGGTGAGATGTCATTTGTCCCTGCAGCAGGATATCCTGAAGTTGGGGGACTTCGGATCCTGCCGGAGCGTCTACTCCAAGCAGCCCTACACGGAGTACATCTCCACCCGCTGGTACCGTGCCCCGGAATGTCTCCTCACCGACGGCTTCTACACCTACAAAATGGACCTGTGGAGCGCTGGCTGCGTGTTCTATGAGATCGCCAGGTAGGGCTGAGGCCCACCTTGTGTCCGAGACCTCCTGCCCTGTGCCCGTGGGTCTCCAGGCCGATGCCTCAAAAGGGGCTGCCTGGCAAGGCTCGGCCTACCCACCGGGTGGCTTCGGGCCGGGCCCTTCCTTTACCAGACAGACTGCACTGTTGTCCTGCCGACGGGACTATTTCACGTGACAGAAAGCACACTCGGCTTTCATTTTCCTTTTCGTCAAATACTTGTCCTTGTTCGCACGTGACTAAGTGCAGAACAGCATCGCTTCTTCCTCCCTACCTTGGCCGGCGGCCGGCGGGGCTCCCTGCTCGGCTTCGCAGTGAGACGGTTGACTCGTGAGTTCAGGACCAGAGTAGAAACGTGCTTATTACCACCCTGTGGGCCCACCTTGGGGTGTGTGAACAGTGTCCCCGCTCCTGGGACCTACCCTGAGACAGTGTGTGGGATGTGCTGGTCACAGGTGTGAGGGTGGGTCACCTTGTGGCGCAGCTGGATTCTAGAAAGCCCAGTCCTAACCGTGCTCCCTGGCCTCCATGCCCCTCAGCCTTCGTGCTTAACCGGCGGGTGGAACTGTGGGCCCCAGAAGAAGGGAGGTGGGCTGGTCCCACGCAGGGGTGAGTAGGGCATGGGGTGGAAGAGCCCCACGGAGCGGGTGGGCCGGCGTTCACTTGCTCGGAGTGGACTGTTACGGACGAGCAGGTGAATTCAACATCTGGGTGACGTGCCTAGGCGAGGACCCGGGTCGTCTGCTCTCGCCAGCTCAGCTGCCCACTTCATAAATACAGACGTGCGTGTCCTTCAGGACACACCGACTGAGAATTGTTATTTTTGGAAAGCTGAGTGGTGCTTTTTGTGGACGCTTAAGTACCGGCAGACAGGCCTTCCTGCTGCACTGAGTTCTGTACGGGGAGTGGACTGCGGTGCTGGGAACATGATGGCTGGTGCGGGGAGGGGGGCTCGCCACACACACCCCTGCTGCCCGCCCCGTCCCAGAGCTGCTCCCTGCCTGCCTGCGCTTTCCTCTTCTCTCCTGGAGCCACGGATGTGGCAGCTTTCCCACGCAGAGCTCCCATCCCAAACTCTTTGTGGCATGTCCTGCGAATTGAATTTATTTATATAAGCCGAAAATCTTTCATCCACGATTCCAAAATCCATAAACACTCCGGAAACCAAAATGTTTCTTGGACTTCATTCGTGCCCAGAACCAGAACCGGCCCACCGTCTAGTTTTGTGGGAAAACCTCCCCTGTGACAGGAGACTTGTGGGGCTGATGCCTCTCACCGTGGAGACCCCAGGGTGTGCAGAGGAACGTGGCCACCTCTCAGAAGGACGCCCCCTTGTTGGGAAAGGAGAAGCAGGCCTGAGCTGAAGGGGGACTGGAAACCCCACAGCTGCAGGGAGGACCACGCGGGTGGGACCGTATCCTCGGGTTTCCGTGTGAGCGAGCAGCCCGGCAGGGGGGGACATGGGCAGAGGAGGCCGTGGCCTGTCCTGACCACAGCACCGTCCCACTCTCCAGTCTGCGGCCTCTCTTCCCCGGAGCCGATGAGCTGGACCAGATCTCAAAAATCCACGACATCATCGGCACGCCTCCTGGGAAGACCCTCGCCAAGTTCACACAGTAAGTGTGGCGTGCGCCCCAGAGTCCCATGGAACTTGCCCCCTGCCAGGGCTGGTGGTGGCCGCCAGCCAAGGGGACCAGGCCATGCCTCTCCTGCCCTTATAGGCCCTCCGTCTGCTTGGGTCCCTGCTGCTCCGGGCTGTCATCCCACAGGGGTCCAGCCAGGGCCACTCGCCCTCCAGCAGCACAGAGGAGTTCAAATGGCCTCGTGGAAGGCCTGGTGGGCAGGTCTCGTCCTCTGAATATTTACCCGGGACTGAGAAACTTTTGGGTGGAGAAGGTTCCCACATTCAGGCTGTGCACGGTGAGGTGTCCGTGTGACCATCACCCAGCATTGCCAGCAGCCCTGACAGCCAGACCACAACGGGTTAGGGTTTGGTTTTGGTCGGGGGTGCAGTGGCTCCTGGGCCCTGGGGAGGCAGGGAGAGACTATGGTATGGGTTCCTCCTTCTCCAAGTTTCATCTCTTTCTTCTCAGCTAAGAACGTGCTGTTAGTCTTCTCGGAGAAAAGTTGTTTTCTTGCATTGATAGCACAACAGATTTTGCAAACCTCCTCCCCAGCCCCTTTCTAAAACTAGACTTTATTTTTTAGAGCAGTTTCAAGTTCAGAGCAAAACTTAGTGGAAGGTACAGAGATTCCCCTGTAGGGGTGTACAGATTCCCTGTAGAGATTCCCTGCGCCAGGGTGGCGTGTCGGTTCCCACCCACAAGCCCATGCTGACACATCATCTCCCCAAGTCTGAGGCTCACATGAGGGGGTGTCCCTCTGCTGCTGCACGTCTCTGGGTTTGGACAACTGTGTGGCTACACCCCTTCTTAGTGCATAAACTGTCATCAGCACAGGGCTCTGTAGAATCATGACGACTGCTGGTCACGTGCTTTAGATAATGGCATGATCATTTATTATCATTGGGCTTTTAATACAGGTCGAGAGCTATGAGTTTTGATTTTCCTTTTAAAAAGGGATCAGGAATACCTCTACTGACAGCCAGTCTGTCCCCGCAATGCCTCTCCCTCCTGCACGCAATGGTGGCCTATGATCCCGATGAGAGAATCACTGCCCACCAGGCCCTGCGGCACCCCTACTTCCAGGAGCAGAGGTGGGCGCCTGCACAGCTCCAGGTGTTGGCGGGAGCTGGGCCGTTGGAGCAGGGGCGGGTAGGTCTGGGAACAGCTCCGTCCTAAACCGGGTACCCCCGAGGTGGCCCCCTCGTTCTTTGCTGGTGTGGCCTTCCAGGAGGAGGCGGTCAGTGGCCCGCAGCAGGGCACGAGGAGGGCTCAGCGGCTGCTTTGAGGTTGATGCCGAGGCTCCGGCGATTAAACCTCCAGGAGGGGCCTGGCGCACAGCAGTGACAACAGGGGACCTGGCTGTGGGGTTGGGGGCACGCTGGTACCTGGCATGGGAGGAGTTGCCTGAGGGCGTCTAATCCCGCACCTCAGGGCCCTATGCCAGGGTGAGCATGGTGGCGAGGGCAGAGGTGACCAGCTTGGGAACAGGGAGAGGGACGTGCCGTTGGGCTGGGCACCTTCTCAGGGGCGCGTGCCCTCCCTCTCCCTTCCCTGCAGGGCGGCTGAGAAGCAGGCTCTGGCTGGCCACAGAAAAGCTTTCTTTCCAGAGCGCCCTGTGGCTTCAGAACTACTCAGTAACCGCTGGCACGTTGCCAAGGAGGACAGAAAGCAGGTACTGAGTTGGAAACGGCCCGTTGTGGCTGGGCCAGGATGCCCTCGGGTGGCCTGCGGAGGACGCCCCCCCGCCCCCGCCTGGAAGGGCGCCCGTCCTCGAGGTCTGACCCCGTGCCTTCCTGTGCCCTCTGACTGACCTTGGCAGGGAACACAGAGAAGGTAAATTGGCCCCAGGTGACCCGGCGAGCCGGTGACCGGTCCCCACGCCCGCAGATCATTTGCTTTAGAAACAACCGGTTCCTTCTACAGTCTTTCCATCCGTGAGTGCCCCAAGTGGCCCCCGCCACTGGGCCCCACCAGCTCCACATCCAGGCTGGCACCACACTGTGTGGGAACTGTGCCCTTCCGTCACTCGTCCCAGCATCTCTGCGTGTCACTTCGTGCTAGGAGCTGAGGTCACTGACATGTCTGCTGCCAGGCTGCTTTCTGGAGTTCCAGACTGCTGTGTCCAGCTGCCTGCCTGAAGGTTCCCTTTGGCTAATAGGCTGAGTGGGTCAGACCCGATCTCCCAGTCTCTTCCCCCAAACCTGCTTCTCTACCCTTGCCTTCCCTTTAAGGGTGGAGGTGGCTCCCTTTCAGCGGTTCGGGCCCCAAACGGTGACACACCTCCCCGCCCACCTGAGCCCCCCTTATTTTGCCTCCCAACTGCTGTCCCTGCTCAGCCCTTCCCGCCAGAGAGATATTTGACTGGGTCACTCCTGCCGGCACCCACCACAGTCCCCCCGTGTCTAGAGGGGCCACATGGGAGGCCTTCCCCACTTTGTGGGCCATAAGGTCCCATCACAGCTGCCCTCTTTTCTCTGGTGCCATGGGCGGCCCATCAACGAACCGTGGGGCTCTTTCCCAGAAAGACTTAGGACACTGTGATGTGCATTCCATCTGTTGTATGCCATGAAATTATTTGCAACTATTAAAAAATGTAGGGGCACCTGGGTGGCTCAGTTGAGTGAGTGTCCAACTCTTGGTTTCGGCTCAGATTGTGATCTCGGGGTTTTGGGATCGAGCCCCATGTTGGGCTCTGGGCTCAGCGGGGAGTCTGCTAGAGATTTTCTCCCTCCCCTCAAATAAATGAATAAATAGAATCTTTTTTTTTTTTTTTTAAGTAAAAAAATTCTTAGCTCACCAGCCACACTAGAGCAAGACGGCGGGCAGATCTGGCTGACCCGAAGTTAGAGCAGGGCCTCCAGCACAGCCGTGGCCTGTGGGGTGCGGCTGTAACCGTCTCAGTGTCCTCCCTCGCATCCGGCCAGGCCAGGCTACAGTCAGCTGCCCCACGGGGCGGACTCCATGTGAAACTCCCACGGGATGTTCCAACAGCAGCTGGGGGACCTGGGTGGCGGGGATACCGTCCAGTCGCCATATGGCCACACCTCTTGGTCAAGTTCCATTAGGCCGAAGTCATGCAAAAGAGCCTCTTTTGTTTTTCCTAATTTCCATGAAGGGGACACCATTGTACGTTCGTCTGACCTGTGTTTTCTTTCAAGAAACAGTCCCTAAAGCCAAAGGAGGACCATCCCAAGAGACCAGGCCCAGCATACATCATGGAACTGCCCAAACTGAAGCTTTCAGGAGTGACCGAACCATCCTCGTACCCCAGCCCTGCGCTGCACCCCATGTTCGGCTCGGGGCCCAGCAGGAAAGTGCCGGGGCTGAGGCCCCTCGAGTGTGTTGGCACCCGCCAGAAGGTAGCCCATCGCGCTCGCTCCCCGTGGCCCACGGCTCTCGGGCCGGCCCCGCTGAGTGTCTGTTTCCTTCAACAGACAGATGCGCATAAGGACACGAAGCCCCACGTAAAGCAGTACCGCCTGCCCTCGATCCAGAGGAAGGGCGAGGGGCGCTGAGACGCCCGGGCAGGCTCGCCCCTGGGAGCGGAGACGGTGTGGCCGGGCTGGCCCGAGGATCGCCGCAGAGGCCCGGAGGGAGGGCTGCGGGGAGAGGCCTGGCGTGTCCCCCTCGCAGAGCCTGGCGTCCCCGGAGGCACTGCCCCGCCGACCAGCCGGCGCCCCCTCGGCCTGGAGCCCCCAGCCTGCAGCTCTGGGTGTCCTGAGAGCGGCTGTCCTGTGCTCCAGCCAACACATTCGTAAAACTACCTCAGCCCGGGCTTTCTTCTCATGTTTCTAACTGAGAAATTTGGGGCAGAGGATATTTTGTAATTTTTTAAAAAATCTGAATCAAAATAGAAGTCGGAGTTTATACACTGTGTTATTTAGGCTTGGTTTCAGCACAGGCTCTGCACGTCATGCCTTCTTTAGATGTCACCAGTCGCACGGGCACGTCGCAGTTACATCACACTATCGGAGTTTTATTAAAGAATAAGCTATCAGTGCGATATTTTAATATTTTCTGAGTTAAACATGTGTCCTCACATGCATTTCTCTATCTTAGGTCTTGGGAACATATGTGGGAATTTATTTTGTTGGGAAGGCTTTGGTACAGCTTAGTTTTGTGGCACTTGAGAAGCCAGAGGCTCTGCCTGGGTGCGCGTGGCCTTGGTGCCCTGGGGAGCTGTGGCCAGACGAGGCCGCCACGTGTGGGGCACGTCAGAGCACCGGCTTCCCCGCGGCCTCTCGTGTTGGCTCCACAGTAGAGATGCTGCTTTGCTTTGCCGCAGGCCCGCCTGCTGGGCAGATGCCAGGCCCCTCCTGAGCCCGTTTTTGTCTTGGGATGTAGCGTAGTGACACCTTCGTTTTCTTATCTTCACAAATGCTTTTAAGAAAAAGCAAATTTCCCAGGTTAGTTTTAGTCTTCTTATTCCCTCTTTTAAGACAAATCTGTGATGTTCTTCCACACGCTCTCCAGTGGCCACCGCCTCTGACCTGCCTGCCAGGTCAGGGGCAGGCCAGGGGTCACAGGCTGGCCCAGCCGAAGGGCTGATTCAGCACCAGAAACGACACCTCATGTGTTGGGGGCACATGAGGAGGGGCTGGAAAGAGCTTCCTTTGAGCCCATTTAACACCCTGGCAGAGGCTTCCAGATTCCCTGTTGTGGCGGGGGGCTCTGGGGGTCAAGAGCGGCACCGCTCTGCCTCTGTGGAGGACCTGGGATTTCCGGGGCCCCTGGGAGCTGAGGCAGGGAGGAGGCCAGAGCCGGGTGGCGCTGGGGCTGAGCGGCAGGAGGGCCAGGGAGACAGGAGCAGATTCCTGGGATTGCAGAGGGCCCTGCAGGGCCTGCGCGCCCACACTCTGAACCCAGGTCAGGGAGGCTGCCGGAGAACTAGGTCCCCGACGGGCAGTGGCTCACGGGTCATGATCCTGTCCTCGAGGACTGGCCCTAAGGACCATTTAAGGACTGACAAGAATGTGTGTATTTAGGAAAACTGTTACCCCTGTAAGTGTATAGAACTCAAGAGGAAAATCTTTAAAGTTCTCCCGCATGCCTTTCTGAGAAAGCAGACTTGTACCCCACGGAGGGCCTCTCTGGGGCAGGCCAGGCCCTTGGGGGTGCGACCTGTCCACCCACTGAAGCTCTTTTGGCTTCATGTTGGTCTCTGGAAGATAAGGCTGGGAGGCAGTCAGCCCGGAGCCAGGAGCCCGGAGCGCAGCCACACCAGGCTCCAAAGCGGGCACAGCCAGTCCAGGCCCCTGCGCACTGGCATTCACGGAGGAGCAGGCCACGATCTCCCTTCCGGCACCCACCCAGCCGCCCTCAGCATGGGAGCCAGTCCCCGGGCAGCTGGAATGGCTCTGGCTGTGCCTGGCCTCCAGGCCCTGTGCTGGGCCCGTGCGTGGGGCCACCTACACCCACTGTCGAGGCCCTGGTGAGTCTCCTCTCACTCCAGGCTGGGAAGGTGGTAAAGGGGACCTGAAGGCCAGGTGAGCCTTTGCGGGCAACGCTCTTCCCGTTGGCGGGCAACGACAAAGCCCAGTGCACCAGCCTCCGCTCCTCCCCCAAGGGGCCCTCCTGCCCTGAGCCCCAGAGGGCACGAGCACACATGGCCTGGGTGCCCAGGCGTGGAGGTGCGCCTGGGGTGCTGGTCCCAGAGCTCCCGTTGACAGCGCCTCCACGTGTGAACCTGCTTGTGGGGTAGAAAGAGGGAAGACGACACCACCCAAGGGACCTGGGCGCGGCTGCTCCCTGCTCCCTGCCCCCGGCACTGGGGACACTCGGCCTGCCGCGTTTCCTCTGGCTGCTGGCAGGCTCACTGACTCCCGGGCCCGCAGCCTTGGCCCCCTCTTAGCTTCCCTTGGACCCGTCCCCACGCGGGCAGCACGCCTTCACCGGCCCCAGACGTGTACGAAAGCTCAAGGCAGCAAGTAAAAGCGAACCCAAGTCGTGCTGAGCCTTCCCTGGCTTCTGTGGGTGATGGACCTCGGGGTTGGCCTGGGGGCCCCCTGCCCGGGACCTGCCAGGCGCTGCGTGTCCGCGGTGGCGGGAGGTTGGGGGGAGTGGAGGGGTGGGGGAGGGCAGCTACAAGGCATTTGGAAGCCACCTTGGACTACTTGGTCCAAGAGCCATAAATTAGTTCCCACTACAGATGCATCATCGACAGCAAACCAGGGCCCATCTGACAGCTTCGCCCCGCAGCCTGAGCCCAGGGGGCCGGGCAGGGGGCTGAGCCAGGACTGCCCATCTCCAGAGATGTGAAAGGAGGGATGGGGGTGGGGGGCACGGCTGGGGCGTCCAACCCAACAGAGCCTGAACTTTAACACACATGACCGTTGCCCTCATGCCCAGATTTCCACCTGTCAACTTCTAGAAAAAGGAGCCCAACCCAGAGGATCCCTGGATGAATGCTGGACCCCATTCTCTGGCCTGGGCCTTGGCTGACCTGCAGCAGTATGTGGGCCCCCGCAGGTGTCCCTGGACCCAGCAGGTGGGGTCTTCTGTGTCCTTGAACACGCCTAGAAGCCAGCACTTTGGTCGCCATGACAGGCCATCCAGGATGTGCAGGTCACTTTGAATGTATATTATTGATAAATTCGGACACTCTCGCTCGAGACAATGCGGGGTCTGTTTCACAGCGTTCCCTTTCCCCAGAGTGCCTGTCCCGGGGACCCAGGGGCTCTGCGAGCTGCAGAAGCGTTGGTGGCCCAGCCTCTCCTCTCCCAGTGCCTCGGACACACGGCCGCTCTCGGAGGCGGGTGCTCGGACAGGCCCCAGATCTAACGTGCTTGCTTCGAGAGCTGTGTTTCGGACACTCCGTGGCTCAGTCCCACCGGATAAAAATGCCTTCCACGGGTGCAGCTGCGGATGACGGTCCAAGTGACAGCCTTCTGCTTGGCGATTCCCGCCGCCGGGGCATCCACTGTGGGGTAGGCGTGGGCGGGACCCATGCCCAGAGCTGCTCCAGAGCCAGTCTCAAGCCGACACCCGTCCCTGACGGTCCCCACACCCTGGACTCGCCAGAGGCCGTGATGACGTCTTGTGGCCACAGGCTTCCGGCGACGACAGACCGCGCTCAAGGACTTAAAGCTGGGAGGAGAAAGCGGTTCGCTGGCGGCCACCCCCCCACTCCTCACGCTGCGGAAGAGCCACAGAACCTCCAGATGAGCCGTGCTCCTGCAGCCCGTCCTCGTCCTCCTCGCTTGGGCTTCCAGGAACGCGGTGGAAGAGGACGAATCCTTTC
Organism: Lontra canadensis; assembly: GCF_010015895.1. NCBI lineage: Eukaryota > Metazoa > Chordata > Mammalia > Carnivora > Mustelidae > Lontra > Lontra canadensis. The sequence goes on from NW_022631102.1 coordinate 2,511,041, forward strand.
ATACCAAACTTTAATCGAACAAAGTTACATTAAAAATTGAGCCAACTTAACAGAAGATAAACGGTATATTCAAGAAACTTTTAATATTAATTTTTTTGTGTGAATTAGAAAGTTCACTCATAAATGACGGAAATGGCTGGTGAAGCAACCATGTCCCCCAGCAGCAGAGTCGCAGCATTTACACACAGAATGCAGAGCTGACTGCGAGGGGGGCCCGGTGTTAAGTCACTGTTAAGATTAAAAAGAGCATCTTCACACCCTGCAGGGCCGTGAGTCCGTGAGACCCGTATTTAAAGTAATTCCCTAATAGCATTAAACTATTTTAAGTGCAAAAATTCGTAAAAATCTATGATTGCAGCATCCATCTTCCTGAATGACAGATTTAAGTCAGAAAGCAACAGCCTTCTCCAGGAATGCTTTCCAGCTCGTCTCTGATCACCTACGTATGGAAACATCAGTGCAAAGACAGAGTGAAGTACTATTTATAACCATTGAGTTTAAGGGGACTTCTCGTCCAAGAATTATTGTATTTTACACTATGTATATATGTATAGGTTTATATATATATATATATATATATATATAT